>NW_027637100.1:0-1000 GCF_951216825.1 Electrona antarctica | reverse complement strand
AGACCAGGCGAGCTGCGGCATTTTGGATCAGTTGGAGAGGCTTAAGTTCACATGTAAACAATAAGACTGTTGTCTGGATTAGGAGCTGGGCTGACTCCTGGGTGAGGAAGGGTCTGATTGGCTGACTCCTGGGTGAGGAAGGGTCTGATTGGCTGACTCCTGGGTGAGGAAGGGTCTGATTGGCTGACTCCTGGGTGAGGAAGGGTCTGATTGGCTGACTCCTGGGTGAGGAAGGGTCTCATTGGCTGACTCTTGGGTGAGGAAGGGTCTCATTGGCTGACTCCTGGGTGAGGAAGGGTCTGATTGGCTGACTCCTGGGTGAGGAAGGGTCTGATTGGCTGACTCCTGGGTGAGGAAGGGTCTGATTGGCTGAATCCTGGGTGAGGAAGGGTCTCATTGGCTGACTCCTGGGTGAGGAAGGGTCTGATTGGCTGACTCTTGGGTGAGGAAGGGTCTGATTGGCTGACTCCTGGGTGAGGAAGGGTCTTATTGGCTGACTCCTGGGTGAGGAAGGGTCTGATTGGCTGAATCCTGGGTGAGGAAGGGTCTCATTGGCTGACTCCTGGGTGAGGAAGGGTCTTATTGGCTGACTCCTGGGTGAGGAAGGGTCTGATTGGCTGACTCCTGGGTGAGGAAGGGTCTCATTGGCTGACTCCTGGGTGAGGAAGGGTCTGATTGGCTGACTCCTGGGTGAGGAAGGGTCTTATTGGCTGACTCCTGGGTGAGGAAGGGTCTGATTGGCTGAATCCTGGGTGAGGAAGGGTCTCATTGGCTGACTCCTGGGTGAGGAAGGGTCTGATTGGCTGACTCCTGGGTGAGGAAGGGTCTTATTGGCTGACTCCTGGGTGAGGAAGGGTCTCATTGGCTGACTCCTGGGTGAGGAAGGGTCTGATTGGCTGAATCCTGGGTGAGGAAGGGTCTCATTGGCTGACTCCTGGGTGAGGAAGGGTCTCATTGGCTGACTCCTGGGTGAGGAAGGGTCTGATTGGCTGACTCCTGG
>NW_027637101.1:0-91293 GCF_951216825.1 Electrona antarctica | reverse complement strand
CGTTTTTCACGATTTCGGAGGATTTGAAAAAAAGGTGAAAATCACGCAAAAGCGAAAGGCTATAGTCCATGGTGTCGGAGGGCATACTATAGTATGTCGTTTTTCACGATTTCGGAGGATTTGAAAAAAAGGTGAAAATCACGCAAAAGCGAAAGGCTATAGTCCATGGTGTCGGAGGGCATACTATAGTATGTCGTTTTTCACGATTTCGGAGGATTTAAAAAAAAAGGTGAAAATCACGCAAAAGCGAAAGGCTATAGTCCATGGTCTCGGACCGCATACTAGTATGTCGTTTTTCACGATTTCGAAGGATTTTTTAAAAAAAAAGGTGAAAATCACGCAAAAGCGAAAGGTTATAGTCCATGGTGTCGGAGGGCATACTATAGTATGTCGTTTTTCACGATTTCGGAGGATTTTAAAAAAAAAGGTGAAAATCACGCAAAAGCGAAAGGCTATAGTCCATGGTGTCGGAGGGCATACTATAGTATGTCGTTTTTCACGATTTCGGAGGATTTTAAAAAAAGGTGAAAATCACGCAAAAGCGAAAGGCTATAGTCCATGGTGTCGGAGGGCATACTATAGTATGTCGTTTTTCACGATTTCGGAGGATTTGAAAAAAAGGTGAAAATCACGCAAAAGCGAAAGGCTATAGTCCATGGTGTCGGAGGCCATACTATAGTATGTCGTTTTTCACGATTTCGGAGGATTAAAAAAAAAGGTGAAAATCACGCAAAAGCGAAAGGCTATAGTCCATGGTGTCGGAGGGCATACTATAGTATGTCGTTTTTCACGATTTCGGAGGATTTAAAAAAAAAAGGTGAAAATCACGCAAAAGCGAAAGGCTATAGTCCATGGTCTCGGACCGCATACTATAGTATGTCGTTTTTCACGATTTCGGAGGATTTGAAAAAAAGGTGAAAATCACGCAAAAGCGAAAGGCTATAGTCCATGGTGTCGGAGGGCATACTATAGTATGTCGTTTTTCACGATTTCGGAGGATTTGAAAAAAAGGTGAAAATCACGCAAAAGCGAAAGGCTATAGTCCATGGTGTCGGAGGGCATACTATAGTATGTCGTTTTTCACGATTTCGGAGGATTTAAAAAAAAAGGTGAAAATCACGCAAAAGCGAAAGGCTATAGTCCATGGTCTCGGACCGCATACTAGTATGTCGTTTTTCACGATTTCGAAGGATTTTTTAAAAAAAAAGGTGAAAATCACGCAAAAGCGAAAGGTTATAGTCCATGGTGTCGGAGGGCATACTATAGTATGTCGTTTTTCACGATTTCGGAGGATTTTAAAAAAAGGTGAAAATCACGCAAAAGCGAAAGGCTATAGTCCATGGTGTCGGAGGGCATACTATAGTATGTCGTTTTTCACGATTTCGGAGGATTTGAAAAAAAGGTGAAAATCACGCAAAAGCGAAAGGCTATAGTCCATGGTGTCGGAGGCCATACTATAGTATGTCGTTTTTCACGATTTCGGAGGATTAAAAAAAAAGGTGAAAATCACGCAAAAGCGAAAGGCTATAGTCCATGGTGTCGGAGGGCATACTATAGTATGTCGTTTTTCACGATTTCGGAGGATTTAAAAAAAAAAGGTGAAAATCACGCAAAAGCGAAAGGCTATAGTCCATGGTCTCGGACCGCATACTAGTATGTCGTTTTTCACGATTTCGGAGGATTTAAAAAAAAAGGTGAAAATCACGCAAAAGCGAAAGGTTATAGTCCATGGTGTCGGAGGGCATACTATAGTATGTCGTTTTTCACGATTTCGGAGGATTTAAAAAAAAAAGGTGAAAATCACGCAAAAGCGAAAGGCTATAGTCCATGGTGTCGGAGGGCATACTATAGTATGTCGTTTTTCACGATTTCGGAGGATTAAAAAAAAAGGTGAAAATCACGCAAAAGCGAAAGGCTATAGTCCATGGTGTCGGAGGGCATACTATAGTATGTCGTTTTTCACGATTTCGGAGGATTTGAAAAAAAGGTGAAAATCACGCAAAAGCGAAAGGCTATAGTCCATGGTGTCGGAGGGCATACTATAGTATGTCGTTTTTCACGATTTCGGAGGATTAAAAAAAAAAGGTGAAAATCACGCAAAAGCGAAAGGCTATAGTCCATGGTGTCGGAGGGCATACTATAGTATGTCGTTTTTCACGATTTCGGAGGATTTGAAAAAAAGGTGAAAATCACGCAAAAGCGAAAGGCTATAGTCCATGGTGTCGGAGGGCATACTATAGTATGTCGTTTTTCACGATTTCGGAGGATTTGAAAAAAAGGTGAAAATCACGCAAAAGCGAAAGGCTATAGTCCATGGTGTCGGAGGGCATACTATAGTATGTCGTTTTTCACGATTTCGGAGGATTTAAAAAAAAAGGTGAAAATCACGCAAAAGCGAAAGGCTATAGTCCATGGTCTCGGACCGCATACTAGTATGTCGTTTTTCACGATTTCGAAGGATTTTTTAAAAAAAAGGTGAAAATCACGCAAAAGCGAAAGGTTATAGTCCATGGTGTCGGAGGGCATACTATAGTATGTCGTTTTTCACGATTTCGGAGGATTTTAAAAAAAAAGGTGAAAATCACGCAAAAGCGAAAGGCTATAGTCCATGGTGTCGGAGGGCATACTATAGTATGTCGTTTTTCACGATTTCGGAGGATTAAAAAAAAAGGTGAAAATCACGCAAAAGCGAAAGGCTATAGTCCATGGTGTCGGAGGGCATACTATAGTATGTCGTTTTTCACGATTTCGGAGGATTTGAAAAAAAGGTGAAAATCACGCAAAAGCGAAAGGCTATAGTCCATGGTGTCGGAGGGCATACTATAGTATGTCGTTTTTCACGATTTCGGAGGATTAAAAAAAAAAGGTGAAAATCACGCAAAAGCGAAAGGCTATAGTCCATGGTGTCGGAGGGCATACTATAGTATGTCGTTTTTCACGATTTCGGAGGATTTGAAAAAAAGGTGAAAATCACGCAAAAGCGAAAGGCTATAGTCCATGGTGTCGGAGGGCATACTATAGTATGTCGTTTTTCACGATTTCGGAGGATTTGAAAAAAAGGTGAAAATCACGCAAAAGCGAAAGGCTATAGTCCATGGTGTCGGAGGGCATACTATAGTATGTCGTTTTTCACGATTTCGGAGGATTTAAAAAAAAAGGTGAAAATCACGCAAAAGCGAAAGGCTATAGTCCATGGTCTCGGACCGCATACTAGTATGTCGTTTTTCACGATTTCGAAGGATTTTTTTAAAAAAAAGGTGAAAATCACGCAAAAGCGAAAGGTTATAGTCCATGGTGTCGGAGGGCATACTATAGTATGTCGTTTTTCACGATTTCGGAGGATTTTAAAAAAAAAGGTGAAAATCACGCAAAAGCGAAAGGCTATAGTCCATGGTGTCGGAGGGCATACTATAGTATGTCGTTTTTCACGATTTCGGAGGATTTTAAAAAAAGGTGAAAATCACGCAAAAGCGAAAGGCTATAGTCCATGGTGTCGGAGGGCATACTATAGTATGTCGTTTTTCACGATTTCGGAGGATTTGAAAAAAAGGTGAAAATCACGCAAAAGCGAAAGGCTATAGTCCATGGTGTCGGAGGCCATACTATAGTATGTCGTTTTTCACGATTTCGGAGGATTAAAAAAAAAGGTGAAAATCACGCAAAAGCGAAAGGCTATAGTCCATGGTGTCGGAGGGCATACTATAGTATGTCGTTTTTCACGATTTCGGAGGATTTAAAAAAAAAAGGTGAAAATCACGCAAAAGCGAAAGGCTATAGTCCATGGTCTCGGACCGCATACTATAGTATGTCGTTTTTCACGATTTCGGAGGATTTGAAAAAAAGGTGAAAATCACGCAAAAGCGAAAGGCTATAGTCCATGGTGTCGGAGGGCATACTATAGTATGTCGTTTTTCACGATTTCGGAGGATTTGAAAAAAAGGTGAAAATCACGCAAAAGCGAAAGGCTATAGTCCATGGTGTCGGAGGGCATACTATAGTATGTCGTTTTTCACGATTTCGGAGGATTTAAAAAAAAAGGTGAAAATCACGCAAAAGCGAAAGGCTATAGTCCATGGTCTCGGACCGCATACTAGTATGTCGTTTTTCACGATTTCGAAGGATTTTTTAAAAAAAAAGGTGAAAATCACGCAAAAGCGAAAGGTTATAGTCCATGGTGTCGGAGGGCATACTATAGTATGTCGTTTTTCACGATTTCGGAGGATTTTAAAAAAAAAGGTGAAAATCACGCAAAAGCGAAAGGCTATAGTCCATGGTGTCGGAGGGCATACTATAGTATGTCGTTTTTCACGATTTCGGAGGATTTTAAAAAAAGGTGAAAATCACGCAAAAGCGAAAGGCTATAGTCCATGGTGTCGGAGGGCATACTATAGTATGTCGTTTTTCACGATTTCGGAGGATTTGAAAAAAAGGTGAAAATCACGCAAAAGCGAAAGGCTATAGTCCATGGTGTCGGAGGCCATACTATAGTATGTCGTTTTTCACGATTTCGGAGGATTAAAAAAAAAGGTGAAAATCACGCAAAAGCGAAAGGCTATAGTCCATGGTGTCGGAGGGCATACTATAGTATGTCGTTTTTCACGATTTCGGAGGATTTAAAAAAAAAAGGTGAAAATCACGCAAAAGCGAAAGGCTATAGTCCATGGTCTCGGACCGCATACTAGTATGTCGTTTTTCACGATTTCGGAGGATTTAAAAAAAAAAGGTGAAAATCACGCAAAAGCGAAAGGTTATAGTCCATGGTGTCGGAGGGCATACTATAGTATGTCGTTTTTCACGATTTCGGAGGATTTAAAAAAAAAAGGTGAAAATCACGCAAAAGCGAAAGGCTATAGTCCATGGTGTCGGAGGGCATACTATAGTATGTCGTTTTTCACGATTTCGGAGGATTTTAAAAAAAAAGTGAAAATCACGCAAAAGCGAAAGGCTATAGTCCATGGTGTCGGAGGGCATACTATAGTATGTGGTTTTTCACGATTTCGGAGGATTTATAAAAAAAGGTGAAAATCACGCAAAAGCGAAAGGCTATAGTCCATGGTGTCGGAGGGCATACTATAGTATGTCGTTTTTCACGATTTCGGAGGATTTGAAAAAAAGGTGCAAATCACGCAAAAGCGAAAGGCTATAGTCCATGGTGTCGGAGAGCATACTATAGTATGTCGTTTTTAACGATTTCGGAGGATTTAAAAAAAAAAAGGTGAAAATCACGCAAAAGCAAAAGGCTATAGTCCATGGTGTCGGAGGGCATACTATAGTATGTCGTTTTTCACGATTTCGGAGGATTTGAAAAAAAGGTGAAAATCACGCAAAAGCGAAAGGCTATAGTCCATGGTGTCGGAGGGCATACTATAGTATGTCGTTTTTCACGATTTCGGAGGATTTAAAAAAAAAGGTGAAAATCACGCAAAAGCGAAAGGCTATAGTCCATGGTCTCGGACCGCATACTAGTATGTCGTTTTTCACGATTTCGGAGGATTTTAAAAAAAAAGGTGAAAATCACGAAAAAGCGAAAGGCGTGTCGGAGGAGATACTATAGTATGTCGTTTTTCACGATTTCGGAGGATTTGAAAAAAAGGTGAAAATCACGCAAAAGCGAAAGGCTATAGTCCATGGTGTCGGAGGGCATACTATAGTATGTCGTTTTTCACGATTTCGGAGGATTTGAAAAAAAGGTGAAAATCACGCAAAAGCGAAAGGCTATAGTCCATGGTGTCGGAGGGCATACTATAGTATGTCGTTTTTCACGATTTCGGAGGATTTAAAAAAAAAGGGGAAAATCACGCAAAATTCGAAAGGCTATAGTCCATGGTGTCGGAGGGCATACTATAGTATGTCGTTTTTCACGATTTCGGAGGATTTAAAAAAAAAAGGTGAAAATCACGCAAAAGCGAAAGGCTATAGTCCATGGTCTCGGACCGCATACTAGTATGTCGTTTTTCACGATTTCGGAGGATTTCAAAAAAAAAGGTGAAAATCACGCAAAAGCGAAAGGCTATAGTCCATGGTGTCGGAGGGCATACTATAGTATGTGGTTTTTCACGATTTCGGAGGATTTAAAAAAAAAGGTGAAAATCACGCAAAAGCGAAAGGCTATAGTCCATGGTGTCGGAGGGCATACTATAGTATGTCGTTTTTCACGATTTCGGAGGATTTAAAAAAAAAGGTGAAAATCACGCAAAAGCGAAAGGCTATAGTCCATGGTCTCGGACCGCATACTAGTATGTCGTTTTTCACGATTTCGAAGGATTTTTTTTAAAAAAAGGTGAAAATCACGCAAAAGCGAAAGGCTATAGTCCATGGTCTCGGACCGCATACTAGTATGTCGTTTTTCACGATTTCGAAGGATTTTTTTAAAAAAAAGGTGAAAATCACGCAAAAGCGAAAGGTTATAGTCCATGGTGTCGGAGGGCATACTATAGTATGTCGTTTTTCACGATTTCGGAGGATTTAAAAAAAAAAGGTGAAAATCACGCAAAAGCGAAAGGCTATAGTCCATGGTGTCGGAGGGCATACTATAGTATGTCGTTTTTCACGATTTCGGAGGATTTTAAAAAAAGGTGAAAATCACGCAAAAGCGAAAGGCTATAGTCCATGGTGTCGGAGGGCATACTATAGTATGTCGTTTTTCACGATTTCGGAGGATTTGAAAAAAAGGTGAAAATCACGCAAAAGCGAAAGGCTATAGTCCATGGTGTCGGAGGGCATACTATAGTATGTCGTTTTTCACGATTTCGGAGGATTTGAAAAAAAGGTGAAAATCACGCAAAAGCGAAAGGCTATAGTCCATGGTGTCGGAGGGCATACTATAGTATGTCGTTTTTCACGATTTCGGAGGATTTAAAAAAAAAGGTGAAAATCACGCAAAAGCGAAAGGCTATAGTCCATGGTCTCGGACCGCATACTAGTATGTCGTTTTTCACGATTTCGGAGGATTTAAAAAAAAAAGGTGAAAATCACGCAAAAGCGAAAGGCTATAGTCCATGGTGTCGGAGGGCATACTATAGTATGTGGTTTTTCACGATTTCGGAGGATTTAAAAAAAAAGGTGAAAATCACGCAAAAGCGAAAGGCTATAGTCCATGGTGTCGGAGGGCATACTATAGTATGTCGTTTTTCACGATTTCGGAGGATTTAAAAAAAAAGGTGAAAATCACGCAAAAGCGAAAGGCTATAGTCCATGGTCTCGGACCGCATACTAGTATGTCGTTTTTCACGATTTCGAAGGATTTTTTTTAAAAAAAGGTGAAAATCACGCAAAAGCGAAAGGTTATAGTCCATGGTGTCGGAGGGCATACTATAGTATGTCGTTTTTCACGATTTCGGAGGATTTTAAAAAAAAAGGTGAAAATCACGCAAAAGCGAAAGGCTATAGTCCATGGTGTCGGAGGGCATACTATAGTATGTCGTTTTTCACGATTTCGGAGGATTTTTAAAAAAAGGTGAAAATCACGCAAAAGCGAAAGGCTATAGTCCATGGTGTCGGAGGGCATACTATAGTATGTCGTTTTTCACGATTTCGGAGGATTTGAAAAAAAGGTGAAAATCACGCAAAAGCGAAAGGCTATAGTCCATGGTGTCGGAGGGCATACTATAGTATGTCGTTTTTCACGATTTCGGAGGATTAAAAAAAAAGGTGAAAATCACGCAAAAGCGAAAGGCTATAGTCCATGGTGTCGGAGGGCATACTATAGTATGTCGTTTTTCACGATTTCGGAGGATTAAAAAAAAAGGTGAAAATCACGCAAAAGCGAAAGGCTATAGTCCATGGTGTCGGAGGGCATACTATAGTATGTCGTTTTTCACGATTTCGGAGGATTTGAAAAAAAGGTGAAAATCACGCAAAAGCGAAAGGCTATAGTCCATGGTGTCGGAGGGCATACTATAGTATGTCGTTTTTCACGATTTCGGAGGATTTGAAAAAAAGGTGAAAATCACGCAAAAGCGAAAGGCTATAGTCCATGGTGTCGGAGGGCATACTATAGTATGTCGTTTTTCACGATTTCGGAGGATTTAAAAAAAAAGGTGAAAATCACGCAAAAGCGAAAGGCTATAGTCCATGGTCTCGGACCGCATACTAGTATGTCGTTTTTCACGATTTCGAAGGATTTTTTAAAAAAAAGGTGAAAATCACGCAAAAGCGAAAGGTTATAGTCCATGGTGTCGGAGGGCATACTATAGTATGTCGTTTTTCACGATTTCGGAGGATTTTAAAAAAAAAGGTGAAAATCACGCAAAAGCGAAAGGCTATAGTCCATGGTGTCGGAGGGCATACTATAGTATGTCGTTTTTCACGATTTCGGAGGATTTTAAAAAAAGGTGAAAATCACGCAAAAGCGAAAGGCTATAGTCCATGGTGTCGGAGGGCATACTATAGTATGTCGTTTTTCACGATTTCGGAGGATTTGAAAAAAAGGTGAAAATCACGCAAAAGCGAAAGGCTATAGTCCATGGTGTCGGAGGCCATACTATAGTATGTCGTTTTTCACGATTTCGGAGGATTAAAAAAAAAGTGAAAATCACGCAAAAGCGAAAGGCTATAGTCCATGGTGTCGGAGGGCATACTATAGTATGTCGTTTTTCACGATTTCGGAGGATTTAAAAAAAAAAGGTGAAAATCACGCAAAAGCGAAAGGCTATAGTCCATGGTCTCGGACCGCATACTATAGTATGTCGTTTTTCACGATTTCGGAGGATTTGAAAAAAAGGTGAAAATCACGCAAAAGCGAAAGGCTATAGTCCATGGTGTCGGAGGGCATACTATAGTATGTCGTTTTTCACGATTTCGGAGGATTTGAAAAAAAGGTGAAAATCACGCAAAAGCGAAAGGCTATAGTCCATGGTGTCGGAGGGCATACTATAGTATGTCGTTTTTCACGATTTCGGAGGATTTAAAAAAAAAGGTGAAAATCACGCAAAAGCGAAAGGCTATAGTCCATGGTCTCGGACCGCATACTAGTATGTCGTTTTTCACGATTTCGAAGGATTTTTTAAAAAAAAAGGTGAAAATCACGCAAAAGCGAAAGGTTATAGTCCATGGTGTCGGAGGGCATACTATAGTATGTCGTTTTTCACGATTTCGGAGGATTTTAAAAAAAGGTGAAAATCACGCAAAAGCGAAAGGCTATAGTCCATGGTGTCGGAGGGCATACTATAGTATGTCGTTTTTCACGATTTCGGAGGATTTGAAAAAAAGGTGAAAATCACGCAAAAGCGAAAGGCTATAGTCCATGGTGTCGGAGGCCATACTATAGTATGTCGTTTTTCACGATTTCGGAGGATTAAAAAAAAAGGTGAAAATCACGCAAAAGCGAAAGGCTATAGTCCATGGTGTCGGAGGGCATACTATAGTATGTCGTTTTTCACGATTTCGGAGGATTTAAAAAAAAAAGGTGAAAATCACGCAAAAGCGAAAGGCTATAGTCCATGGTCTCGGACCGCATACTAGTATGTCGTTTTTCACGATTTCGGAGGATTTAAAAAAAAAAGGTGAAAATCACGCAAAAGCGAAAGGTTATAGTCCATGGTGTCGGAGGGCATACTATAGTATGTCGTTTTTCACGATTTCGGAGGATTTAAAAAAAAAAGGTGAAAATCACGCAAAAGCGAAAGGCTATAGTCCATGGTGTCGGAGGGCATACTATAGTATGTCGTTTTTCACGATTTCGGAGGATTAAAAAAAAAGGTGAAAATCACGCAAAAGCGAAAGGCTATAGTCCATGGTGTCGGAGGGCATACTATAGTATGTCGTTTTTCACGATTTCGGAGGATTTGAAAAAAAGGTGAAAATCACGCAAAAGCGAAAGGCTATAGTCCATGGTGTCGGAGGGCATACTATAGTATGTCGTTTTTCACGATTTCGGAGGATTAAAAAAAAAAGGTGAAAATCACGCAAAAGCGAAAGGCTATAGTCCATGGTGTCGGAGGGCATACTATAGTATGTCGTTTTTCACGATTTCGGAGGATTTGAAAAAAAGGTGAAAATCACGCAAAAGCGAAAGGCTATAGTCCATGGTGTCGGAGGGCATACTATAGTATGTCGTTTTTCACGATTTCGGAGGATTTGAAAAAAAGGTGAAAATCACGCAAAAGCGAAAGGCACCATGGTGTCGGAGGGCATACTATAGTATGTCGTTTTTCACGATTTCGGAGGATTTAAAAAAAAAGGTGAAAATCACGCAAAAGCGAAAGGCTATAGTCCATGGTCTCGGACCGCATACTAGTATGTCGTTTTTCACGATTTCGAAGGATTTTTTAAAAAAAAAGGTGAAAATCACGCAAAAGCGAAAGGTTATAGTCCATGGTGTCGGAGGGCATACTATAGTATGTCGTTTTTCACGATTTCGGAGGATTTAAAAAAAAAAGGTGAAAATCACGCAAAAGCGAAAGGCTATAGTCCATGGTGTCGGAGGGCATACTATAGTATGTCGTTTTTCACGATTTCGGAGGATTTTAAAAAAAGGTGAAAATCACGCAAAAGCGAAAGGCTATAGTCCATGGTGTCGGAGGGCATACTATAGTATGTCGTTTTTCACGATTTCGGAGGATTTGAAAAAAAGGTGAAAATCACGCAAAAGCGAAAGGCTATAGTCCATGGTGTCGGAGGCCATACTATAGTATGTCGTTTTTCACGATTTCGGAGGATTAAAAAAAAAGGTGAAAATCACGCAAAAGCGAAAGGCTATAGTCCATGGTGTCGGAGGGCATACTATAGTATGTCGTTTTTCACGATTTCGGAGGATTTAAAAAAAAAAGGTGAAAATCACGCAAAAGCGAAAGGCTATAGTCCATGGTCTCGGACCGCATACTATAGTATGTCGTTTTTCACGATTTCGGAGGATTTGAAAAAAAGGTGAAAATCACGCAAAAGCGAAAGGCTATAGTCCATGGTGTCGGAGGGCATACTATAGTATGTCGTTTTTCACGATTTCGGAGGATTTGAAAAAAAGGTGAAAATCACGCAAAAGCGAAAGGCTATAGTCCATGGTGTCGGAGGGCATACTATAGTATGTCGTTTTTCACGATTTCGGAGGATTTAAAAAAAAAGGTGAAAATCACGCAAAAGCGAAAGGCTATAGTCCATGGTCTCGGACCGCATACTAGTATGTCGTTTTTCACGATTTCGAAGGATTTTTTAAAAAAAAAGGTGAAAATCACGCAAAAGCGAAAGGTTATAGTCCATGGTGTCGGAGGGCATACTATAGTATGTCGTTTTTCACGATTTCGGAGGATTTTAAAAAAAAAGGTGAAAATCACGCAAAAGCGAAAGGCTATAGTCCATGGTGTCGGAGGGCATACTATAGTATGTCGTTTTTCACGATTTCGGAGGATTTTAAAAAAAGGTGAAAATCACGCAAAAGCGAAAGGCTATAGTCCATGGTGTCGGAGGGCATACTATAGTATGTCGTTTTTCACGATTTCGGAGGATTTGAAAAAAAGGTGAAAATCACGCAAAAGCGAAAGGCTATAGTCCATGGTGTCGGAGGCCATACTATAGTATGTCGTTTTTCACGATTTCGGAGGATTAAAAAAAAAGGTGAAAATCACGCAAAAGCGAAAGGCTATAGTCCATGGTGTCGGAGGGCATACTATAGTATGTCGTTTTTCACGATTTCGGAGGATTTAAAAAAAAAAGGTGAAAATCACGCAAAAGCGAAAGGCTATAGTCCATGGTCTCGGACCGCATACTAGTATGTCGTTTTTCACGATTTCGGAGGATTTAAAAAAAAAAGGTGAAAATCACGCAAAAGCGAAAGGTTATAGTCCATGGTGTCGGAGGGCATACTATAGTATGTCGTTTTTCACGATTTCGGAGGATTTAAAAAAAAAAGGTGAAAATCACGCAAAAGCGAAAGGCTATAGTCCATGGTGTCGGAGGGCATACTATAGTATGTCGTTTTTCACGATTTCGGAGGATTTTAAAAAAAAAGTGAAAATCACGCAAAAGCGAAAGGCTATAGTCCATGGTGTCGGAGGGCATACTATAGTATGTCGTTTTTCACGATTTCGGAGGATTTGAAAAAAAGGTGAAAATCACGCAAAAGCGAAAGGCTATAGTCCATGGTGTCGGAGGGCATACTATAGTATGTGGTTTTTCACGATTTCGGAGGATTTATAAAAAAAGGTGAAAATCACGCAAAAGCGAAAGGCTATAGTCCATGGTGTCGGAGGGCATACTATAGTATGTCGTTTTTCACGATTTCGGAGGATTTGAAAAAAAGGTGCAAATCACGCAAAAGCGAAAGGCTATAGTCCATGGTGTCGGAGAGCATACTATAGTATGTCGTTTTTAACGATTTCGGAGGATTTAAAAAAAAAGGTGAAAATCACGCAAAAGCAAAAGGCTATAGTCCATGGTGTCGGAGGGCATACTATAGTATGTCGTTTTTCACGATTTCGGAGGATTTGAAAAAAAGGTGAAAATCACGCAAAAGCGAAAGGCTATAGTCCATGGTGTCGGAGGGCATACTATAGTATGTCGTTTTTCACGATTTCGGAGGATTTAAAAAAAAAGGTGAAAATCACGCAAAAGCGAAAGGCTATAGTCCATGGTCTCGGACCGCATACTAGTATGTCGTTTTTCACGATTTCGGAGGATTTTAAAAAAAAAGGTGAAAATCACGAAAAAGCGAAAGGCGTGTCGGAGGAGATACTATAGTATGTCGTTTTTCACGATTTCGGAGGATTTGAAAAAAAGGTGAAAATCACGCAAAAGCGAAAGGCTATAGTCCATGGTGTCGGAGGGCATACTATAGTATGTCGTTTTTCACGATTTCGGAGGATTTGAAAAAAAGGTGAAAATCACGCAAAAGCGAAAGGCTATAGTCCATGGTGTCGGAGGGCATACTATAGTATGTCGTTTTTCACGATTTCGGAGGATTTAAAAAAAAAGGGGAAAATCACGCAAAATTCGAAAGGCTATAGTCCATGGTGTCGGAGGGCATACTATAGTATGTCGTTTTTCACGATTTCGGAGGATTTAAAAAAAAAAGGTGAAAATCACGCAAAAGCGAAAGGCTATAGTCCATGGTCTTGGACCGCATACTAGTATGTCGTTTTTCACGATTTCGGAGGATTTAAAAAAAAAAGGTGAAAATCACGCAAAAGCGAAAGGCTATAGTCCATGGTGTCGGAGGGCATACTATAGTATGTGGTTTTTCACGATTTCGGAGGATTTAAAAAAAAAGGTGAAAATCACGCAAAAGCGAAAGGCTATAGTCCATGGTGTCGGAGGGCATACTATAGTATGTCGTTTTTCACGATTTCGGAGGATTTAAAAAAAAAGGTGAAAATCACGCAAAAGCGAAAGGCTATAGTCCATGGTCTCGGACCGCATACTAGTATGTCGTTTTTCACGATTTCGAAGGATTTTTTTAAAAAAAAGGTGAAAATCACGCAAAAGCGAAAGGTTATAGTCCATGGTGTCGGAGGGCATACTATAGTATGTCGTTTTTCACGATTTCGGAGGATTTTAAAAAAAAAGGTGAAAATCACGCAAAAGCGAAAGGCTATAGTCCATGGTGTCGGAGGGCATACTATAGTATGTCGTTTTTCACGATTTCGGAGGATTTTAAAAAAAAGGTGAAAATCACGCAAAAGCGAAAGGCTATAGTCCATGGTGTCGGAGGGCATACTATAGTATGTCGTTTTTCACGATTTCGGAGGATTTGAAAAAAAGGTGAAAATCACGCAAAAGCGAAAGGCTATAGTCCATGGTGTCGGAGGGCATACTATAGTATGTCGTTTTTCACGATTTCGGAGGATTAAAAAAAAAGGTGAAAATCACGCAAAAGCGAAAGGCTATAGTCCATGGTGTCGGAGGGCATACTATAGTATGTCGTTTTTCACGATTTCGGAGGATTAAAAAAAAAGGTGAAAATCACGCAAAAGCGAAAGGCTATAGTCCATGGTGTCGGAGGGCATACTATAGTATGTCGTTTTTCACGATTTCGGAGGATTTGAAAAAAAGGTGAAAATCACGCAAAAGCGAAAGGCTATAGTCCATGGTGTCGGAGGGCATACTATAGTATGTCGTTTTTCACGATTTCGGAGGATTTGAAAAAAAGGTGAAAATCACGCAAAAGCGAAAGGCTATAGTCCATGGTGTCGGAGGGCATACTATAGTATGTCGTTTTTCACGATTTCGGAGGATTTAAAAAAAAAAGGTGAAAATCACGCAAAAGCGAAAGGCTATAGTCCATGGTCTCGGACCGCATACTAGTATGTCGTTTTTCACGATTTCGAAGGATTTTTTAAAAAAAAGGTGAAAATCACGCAAAAGCGAAAGGTTATAGTCCATGGTGTCGGAGGGCATACTATAGTATGTCGTTTTTCACGATTTCGGAGGATTTTAAAAAAAAAGGTGAAAATCACGCAAAAGCGAAAGGCTATAGTCCATGGTGTCGGAGGGCATACTATAGTATGTCGTTTTTCACGATTTCGGAGGATTTTAAAAAAAGGTGAAAATCACGCAAAAGCGAAAGGCTATAGTCCATGGTGTCGGAGGGCATACTATAGTATGTCGTTTTTCACGATTTCGGAGGATTTGAAAAAAAGGTGAAAATCACGCAAAAGCGAAAGGCTATAGTCCATGGTGTCGGAGGCCATACTATAGTATGTCGTTTTTCACGATTTCGGAGGATTAAAAAAAAAGGTGAAAATCACGCAAAAGCGAAAGGCTATAGTCCATGGTGTCGGAGGGCATACTATAGTATGTCGTTTTTCACGATTTCGGAGGATTTAAAAAAAAAAGGTGAAAATCACGCAAAAGCGAAAGGCTATAGTCCATGGTCTCGGACCGCATACTATAGTATGTCGTTTTTCACGATTTCGGAGGATTTGAAAAAAAGGTGAAAATCACGCAAAAGCGAAAGGCTATAGTCCATGGTGTCGGAGGGCATACTATAGTATGTCGTTTTTCACGATTTCGGAGGATTTGAAAAAAAGGTGAAAATCACGCAAAAGCGAAAGGCTATAGTCCATGGTGTCGGAGGGCATACTATAGTATGTCGTTTTTCACGATTTCGGAGGATTTAAAAAAAAAGGTGAAAATCACGCAAAAGCGAAAGGCTATAGTCCATGGTCTCGGACCGCATACTAGTATGTCGTTTTTCACGATTTCGAAGGATTTTTTAAAAAAAAAGGTGAAAATCACGCAAAAGCGAAAGGTTATAGTCCATGGTGTCGGAGGGCATACTATAGTATGTCGTTTTTCACGATTTCGGAGGATTTTAAAAAAAAAGGTGAAAATCACGCAAAAGCGAAAGGCTATAGTCCATGGTGTCGGAGGGCATACTATAGTATGTCGTTTTTCACGATTTCGGAGGATTTTAAAAAAAGGTGAAAATCACGCAAAAGCGAAAGGCTATAGTCCATGGTGTCGGAGGGCATACTATAGTATGTCGTTTTTCACGATTTCGGAGGATTTGAAAAAAAGGTGAAAATCACGCAAAAGCGAAAGGCTATAGTCCATGGTGTCGGAGGGCATACTATAGTATGTCGTTTTTCACGATTTCGGAGGATTTGAAAAAAAGGTGAAAATCACGCAAAAGCGAAAGGCTATAGTCCATGGTGTCGGAGGGCATACTATAGTATGTCGTTTTTCACGATTTCGGAGGATTTAAAAAAAAAGGTGAAAATCACGCAAAATTCGAAAGGCTATAGTCCATGGTGTCGGAGGGCATACTATAGTATGTCGTTTTTCACGATTTCGGAGGATTTAAAAAAAAAGGTGAAAATCACGCAAAAGCGAAAGGCTATAGTCCATGGTCTCGGACCGCATACTAGTATGTCGTTTTTCACGATTTCGGAGGATTTAAAAAAAAAAGGTGAAAATCACGCAAAAGCGAAAGGCTATAGTCCATGGTGTCGGAGGGCATACTATAGTATGTGGTTTTTCACGATTTCGGAGGATTTAAAAAAAAAGGTGAAAATCACGCAAAAGCGAAAGGCTATAGTCCATGGTGTCGGAGGGCATACTATAGTATGTCGTTTTTCACGATTTCGGAGGATTTAAAAAAAAAGGTGAAAATCACGCAAAAGCGAAAGGCTATAGTCCATGGTCTCGGACCGCATACTAGTATGTCGTTTTTCACGATTTCGAAGGATTTTTTTAAAAAAAAGGTGAAAATCACGCAAAAGCGAAAGGTTATAGTCCATGGTGTCGGAGGGCATACTATAGTATGTCGTTTTTCACGATTTCGGAGGATTTAAAAAAAAAAGGTGAAAATCACGCAAAAGCGAAAGGCTATAGTCCATGGTGTCGGAGGGCATACTATAGTATGTCGTTTTTCACGATTTCGGAGGATTTTAAAAAAAAGGTGAAAATCACGCAAAAGCGAAAGGCTATAGTCCATGGTGTCGGAGGGCATACTATAGTATGTCGTTTTTCACGATTTCGGAGGATTAAAAAAAAGGTGAAAATCACGCAAAAGCGAAAGGCTATAGTCCATGGTGTCGGAGGGCATACTATAGTATGTCGTTTTTCACGATTTCGGAGGATTAAAAAAAAAGGTGAAAATCACGCAAAAGCGAAAGGCTATAGTCCATGGTGTCGGAGGGCATACTATAGTATGTCGTTTTTCACGATTTCGGAGGATTTGAAAAAAAGGTGAAAATCACGCAAAAGCGAAAGGCTATAGTCCATGGTGTCGGAGGGCATACTATAGTATGTCGTTTTTCACGATTTCGGAGGATTTGAAAAAAAGGTGAAAATCACGCAAAAGCGAAAGGCTATAGTCCATGGTGTCGGAGGGCATACTATAGTATGTCGTTTTTCACGATTTCGGAGGATTTAAAAAAAAAGGTGAAAATCACGCAAAAGCGAAAGGCTATAGTCCATGGTCTCGGACCGCATACTAGTATGTCGTTTTTCACGATTTCGAAGGATTTTTTAAAAAAAAAGGTGAAAATCACGCAAAAGCGAAAGGTTATAGTCCATGGTGTCGGAGGGCATACTATAGTATGTCGTTTTTCACGATTTCGGAGGATTTTAAAAAAAAAGGTGAAAATCACGCAAAAGCGAAAGGCTATAGTCCATGGTGTCGGAGGGCATACTATAGTATGTCGTTTTTCACGATTTCGGAGGATTTTAAAAAAAGGTGAAAATCACGCAAAAGCGAAAGGCTATAGTCCATGGTGTCGGAGGGCATACTATAGTATGTCGTTTTTCACGATTTCGGAGGATTTGAAAAAAAGGTGAAAATCACGCAAAAGCGAAAGGCTATAGTCCATGGTGTCGGAGGCCATACTATAGTATGTCGTTTTTCACGATTTCGGAGGATTAAAAAAAAAAGGTGAAAATCACGCAAAAGCGAAAGGCTATAGTCCATGGTCTCGGACCGCATACTATAGTATGTCGTTTTTCACGATTTCGGAGGATTTGAAAAAAAGGTGAAAATCACGCAAAAGCGAAAGGCTATAGTCCATGGTGTCGGAGGGCATACTATAGTATGTCGTTTTTCACGATTTCGGAGGATTTGAAAAAAAGGTGAAAATCACGCAAAAGCGAAAGGCTATAGTCCATGGTGTCGGAGGGCATACTATAGTATGTCGTTTTTCACGATTTCGGAGGATTTAAAAAAAAAGGTGAAAATCACGCAAAAGCGAAAGGCTATAGTCCATGGTCTCGGACCGCATACTAGTATGTCGTTTTTCACGATTTCGAAGGATTTTTAAAAAAAAAGGTGAAAATCACGCAAAAGCGAAAGGTTATAGTCCATGGTGTCGGAGGGCATACTATAGTATGTCGTTTTTCACGATTTCGGAGGATTTTAAAAAAAAAGGTGAAAATCACGCAAAAGCGAAAGGCTATAGTCCATGGTGTCGGAGGGCATACTATAGTATGTCGTTTTTCACGATTTCGGAGGATTTTAAAAAAAGGTGAAAATCACGCAAAAGCGAAAGGCTATAGTCCATGGTGTCGGAGGGCATACTATAGTATGTCGTTTTTCACGATTTCGGAGGATTTGAAAAAAAGGTGAAAATCACGCAAAAGCGAAAGGCTATAGTCCATGGTGTCGGAGGCCATACTATAGTATGTCGTTTTTCACGATTTCGGAGGATTAAAAAAAAAGGTGAAAATCACGCAAAAGCGAAAGGCTATAGTCCATGGTGTCGGAGGGCATACTATAGTATGTCGTTTTTCACGATTTCGGAGGATTTAAAAAAAAAAGGTGAAAATCACGCAAAAGCGAAAGGCTATAGTCCATGGTCTCGGACCGCATACTAGTATGTCGTTTTTCACGATTTCGGAGGATTTAAAAAAAAAAGGTGAAAATCACGCAAAAGCGAAAGGTTATAGTCCATGGTGTCGGAGGGCATACTATAGTATGTCGTTTTTCACGATTTCGGAGGATTTAAAAAAAAAAGGTGAAAATCACGCAAAAGCGAAAGGCTATAGTCCATGGTGTCGGAGGGCATACTATAGTATGTCGTTTTTCACGATTTCGGAGGATTTTAAAAAAAAAGTGAAAATCACGCAAAAGCGAAAGGCTATAGTCCATGGTGTCGGAGGGCATACTATAGTATGTCGTTTTTCACGATTTCGGAGGATTTGAAAAAAAGGTGAAAATCACGCAAAAGCGAAAGGCTATAGTCCATGGTGTCGGAGGGCATACTATAGTATGTGGTTTTTCACGATTTCGGAGGATTTATAAAAAAAGGTGAAAATCACGCAAAAGCGAAAGGCTATAGTCCATGGTGTCGGAGGGCATACTATAGTATGTCGTTTTTCACGATTTCGGAGGATTTGAAAAAAAGGTGCAAATCACGCAAAAGCGAAAGGCTATAGTCCATGGTGTCGGAGAGCATACTATAGTATGTCGTTTTTAACGATTTCGGAGGATTTAAAAAAAAAGGTGAAAATCACGCAAAAGCAAAAGGCTATAGTCCATGGTGTCGGAGGGCATACTATAGTATGTCGTTTTTCACGATTTCGGAGGATTTGAAAAAAAGGTGAAAATCACGCAAAAGCGAAAGGCTATAGTCCATGGTGTCGGAGGGCATACTATAGTATGTCGTTTTTCACGATTTCGGAGGATTTAAAAAAAAAGGTGAAAATCACGCAAAAGCGAAAGGCTATAGTCCATGGTCTCGGACCGCATACTAGTATGTCGTTTTTCACGATTTCGGAGGATTTTTAAAAAAAAGGTGAAAATCACGAAAAAGCGAAAGGCGTGTCGGAGGAGATACTATAGTATGTCGTTTTTCACGATTTCGGAGGATTTGAAAAAAAGGTGAAAATCACGCAAAAGCGAAAGGCTATAGTCCATGGTGTCGGAGGGCATACTATAGTATGTCGTTTTTCACGATTTCGGAGGATTTGAAAAAAAGGTGAAAATCACGCAAAAGCGAAAGGCTATAGTCCATGGTGTCGGAGGGCATACTATAGTATGTCGTTTTTCACGATTTCGGAGGATTTAAAAAAAAAGGTGAAAATCACGCAAAATTCGAAAGGCTATAGTCCATGGTGTCGGAGGGCATACTATAGTATGTCGTTTTTCACGATTTCGGAGGATTTAAAAAAAAAAGGTGAAAATCACGCAAAAGCGAAAGGCTATAGTCCATGGTGTCGGAGGGCATACTATAGTATGTGGTTTTTCACGATTTCGGAGGATTTAAAAAAAAAGGTGAAAATCACGCAAAAGCGAAAGGCTATAGTCCATGGTGTCGGAGGGCATACTATAGTATGTCGTTTTTCACGATTTCGGAGGATTTGAAAAAAAGGTGAAAATCACGCAAAAGCGAAAGGCTATAGTCCATGGTGTCGGAGAGCATACTATAGTATGTCGTTTTTAACGATTTCGGAGGATTTTTAAAAAAAGGTGAAAATCACGCAAAAGCAAAAGGCTATAGTCCATGGTGTCGGAGGGCATACTATAGTATGTCGTTTTTCACGATTTCGGAGGATTAAAAAAAAAGGTGAAAATCACGCAAAAGCGAAAGGCTATAGTCCATGGTGTCGGAGGGCATACTATAGTATGTCGTTTTTCACGATTTCGGAGGATTTGAAAAAAAGGTGAAAATCACGCAAAAGCGAAAGGCTATAGTCCATGGTGTCGGAGGGCATACTATAGTATGTCGTTTTTCACGATTTCGGAGGATTTGAAAAAAAGGTGAAAATCACGCAAAAGCGAAAGGCTATAGTCCATGGTGTCGGAGGGCATACTATAGTATGTCGTTTTTCACGATTTCGGAGGATTTAAAAAAAAAGGTGAAAATCACGCAAAAGCGAAAGGCTATAGTCCATGGTCTCGGACCGCATACTAGTATGTCGTTTTTCACGATTTCGAAGGATTTTTTTAAAAAAAAGGTGAAAATCACGCAAAAGCGAAAGGTTATAGTCCATGGTGTCGGAGGGCATACTATAGTATGTCGTTTTTCACGATTTCGGAGGATTTTAAAAAAAAAGGTGAAAATCACGCAAAAGCGAAAGGCTATAGTCCATGGTGTCGGAGGGCATACTATAGTATGTCGTTTTTCACGATTTCGGAGGATTTTAAAAAAAGGTGAAAATCACGCAAAAGCGAAAGGCTATAGTCCATGGTGTCGGAGGGCATACTATAGTATGTCGTTTTTCACGATTTCGGAGGATTTGAAAAAAAGGTGAAAATCACGCAAAAGCGAAAGGCTATAGTCCATGGTGTCGGAGGGCATACTATAGTATGTCGTTTTTCACGATTTCGGAGGATTTGAAAAAAAGGTGAAAATCACGCAAAAGCGAAAGGCTATAGTCCATGGTGTCGGAGGGCATACTATAGTATGTCGTTTTTCACGATTTCGGAGGATTTAAAAAAAAAGGTGAAAATCACGCAAAATTCGAAAGGCTATAGTCCATGGTGTCGGAGGGCATACTATAGTATGTCGTTTTTCACGATTTCGGAGGATTTGAAAAAAAGGTGAAAATCACGCAAAAGCGAAAGGCTATAGTCCATGGTGTCGGAGGGCATACTATAGTATGTCGTTTTTCACGATTTCGGAGGATTTGAAAAAAAGGTGAAAATCACGCAAAAGCGAAAGGCTATAGTCCATGGTGTCGGAGGGCATACTATAGTATGTCGTTTTTCACGATTTCGGAGGATTAAAAAAAAAGGTGAAAATCACGCAAAAGCGAAAGGCTATAGTCCATGGTGTCGGAGGGCATACTATAGTATGTCGTTTTTCACGATTTCGGAGGATTTAAAAAAAAGGTGAAAATCACGCAAAAGCGAAAGGCTATAGTCCATGGTGTCGGAGGGCATACTATAGTATGTCGTTTTTCACGATTTCGGAGGATTTGAAAAAAAGGTGAAAATCACGCAAAAGCGAAAGGCTATAGTCCATGGTGTCGGAGGGCATACTATAGTATGTCGTTTTTCACGATTTCGGAGGATTTAAAAAAAAGGTGAAAATCACGCAAAAGCGAAAGGCTATAGTCCATGGTGTCGGAGGGCATACTATAGTATGTCGTTTTTCACGATTTCGGAGGATTTGAAAAAAAGGTGAAAATCACGCAAAAGCGAAAGGCTATAGTCCATGGTGTCGGAGGGCATACTATAGTATGTCGTTTTTCACGATTTCGGAGGATTAAAAAAAAAGGTGAAAATCACGCAAAAGCGAAAGGCTATAGTCCATGGTGTCGGAGGGCATACTATAGTATGTCGTTTTTCACGATTTCGGAGGATTTGAAAAAAAGGTGAAAATCACGCAAAAGCGAAAGGCTATAGTCCATGGTGTCGGAGGGCATACTATAGTATGTCGTTTTTCACGATTTCGGAGGATTAAAAAAAAAGGTGAAAATCACGCAAAAGCGAAAGGCTATAGTCCATGGTGTCGGAGGGCATACTATAGTATGTCGTTTTTCACGATTTCGGAGGATTTAAAAAAAAAGGTGAAAATCACGCAAAAGCGAAAGGCTATAGTCCATGGTCTCGGACCGCATACTAGTATGTCGTTTTTCACGATTTCGAAGGATTTTTTTTAAAAAAAGGTGAAAATCACGCAAAAGCGAAAGGTTATAGTCCATGGTGTCGGAGGGCATACTATAGTATGTCGTTTTTCACGATTTCGGAGGATTTAAAAAAAAAAGGTGAAAATCACGCAAAAGCGAAAGGCTGTAGTCCATGGTGTCGGAGGGCATACTATAGTATGTCGTTTTTCACGATTTCGGAGGATTTTAAAAAAAGGTGAAAATCACGCAAAAGCGAAAGGCTATAGTCCATGGTGTCGGAGGGCATACTATAGTATGTCGTTTTTCACGATTTCGGAGGATTTGAAAAAAAGGTGAAAATCACGCAAAAGCGAAAGGCTATAGTCCATGGTGTCGGAGGGCATACTATAGTATGTCGTTTTTCACGATTTCGGAGGATTAGAAAAAAAAGGTGAAAATCACGCAAAAGCGAAAGGCTATAGTCCATGGTGTCGGAGGGCATACTATAGTATGTCGTTTTTCACGATTTCGGAGGATTTAAAAAAAAAGGTGAAAATCACGCAAAAGCGAAAGGCTATAGTCCATGGTCTCGGACCGCATACTAGTATGTCGTTTTTCACGATTTCGGAGGATTTAAAAAAAAAAGGTGAAAATCACGCAAAAGCGAAAGGCTATAGTCCATGGTGTCGGAGGGCATACTATAGTATGTGGTTTTTCACGATTTCGGAGGATTTAAAAAAAAAGGTGAAAATCACGCAAAAGCGAAAGGCTATAGTCCATGGTGTCGGAGGGCATACTATAGTATGTCGTTTTTCACGATTTCGGAGGATTTGAAAAAAAGGTGAAAATCACGCAAAAGCGAAAGGCTATAGTCCATGGTGTCGGAGAGCATACTATAGTATGTCGTTTTTAACGATTTCGGAGGATTTTAAAAAAAAGGTGAAAATCACGCAAAAGCAAAAGGCTATAGTCCATGGTGTCGGAGGGCATACTATAGTATGTCGTTTTTCACGATTTCGGAGGATTAAAAAAAAAGGTGAAAATCACGCAAAAGCGAAAGGCTATAGTCCATGGTGTCGGAGGGCATACTATAGTATGTCGTTTTTCACGATTTCGGAGGATTTGAAAAAAAGGTGAAAATCACGCAAAAGCGAAAGGCTATAGTCCATGGTGTCGGAGGGCATACTATAGTATGTCGTTTTTCACGATTTCGGAGGATTTAAAAAAAAAGGTGAAAATCACCTAAAATTCGAAAGGCTATAGTCCATGGTGTCGGAGGGCATACTATAGTATGTCGTTTTTCACGATTTCGGAGGATTTAAAAAAAAAAGGTGAAAATCACGCAAAAGCGAAAGGCTATAGTCCATGGTGTCGGAGGGCATACTATAGTATGTCGTTTTTCACGATTTCGGAGGATTTGAAAAAAAGGTGAAAATCACGCAAAAGCGAAAGGCTATAGTCCATGGTGTCGGAGGGCATACTATAGTATGTCGTTTTTCACGATTTCGGAGGATTTAAAAAAAAAGGTGAAAATCACGCAAAATTCGAAAGGCTATAGTCCATGGTGTCGGAGGGCATACTATAGTATGTCGTTTTTCACGATTTCGGAGGATTTGAAAAAAAGGTGAAAATCACGCAAAAGCGAAAGGCTATAGTCCATGGTGTCGGAGGGCATACTATAGTATGTCGTTTTTCACGATTTCGGAGGATTTGAAAAAAAGGTGAAAATCACGCAAAAGCGAAAGGCTATAGTCCATGGTGTCGGAGGGCATACTATAGTATGTCGTTTTTCACGATTTCGGAGGATTAAAAAAAAAGGTGAAAATCACGCAAAAGCGAAAGGCTATAGTCCATGGTGTCGGAGGGCATACTATAGTATGTCGTTTTTCACGATTTCGGAGGATTTAAAAAAAAAGGTGAAAATCACGCAAAAGCAAAAGGCTATAGTCCATGGTCTCGGACCGCATACTAGTATGTCGTTTTTCACGATTTCGGAGGATTTAAAAAAAAAAAAGGTGAAAATCACGCAAAAGCGAAAGGCTATAGTCCATGGTGTCGGAGGGCATACTATAGTATGTCGTTTTTCACGATTTCGGAGGATTTAAAAAAAAAAGGTGAAAATCACGCAAAAGCGAAAGGCTATAGTCCATGGTGTCGGAGGGCATACTATAGTATGTGGTTTTTCACGATTTCGGAGGATTTAAAAAAAAAAGGTGAAAATCACGCAAAAGCGAAAGGCTATAGTCCATGGTGTCGGAGGGCATACTATAGTACTTCGTTTTTCACGATTTCGGAGGATTTGAAAAAAAAGGTGAAAATCACGCAAAAGCGAAAGGCTATAGTCCATGGTGTCGGAGAGCATACTATAGTATGTCGTTTTTAACGATTTCGGAGGATTTTTAAAAAAAAGGTGAAAATCACGCAAAAGCAAAAGGCTATAGTCCATGGTGTCGGAGGGCATACTATAGTATGTCGTTTTTCACGATTTCGGAGGATTAAAAAAAAAGGTGAAAATCACGCAAAAGCGAAAGGCTATAGTCCATGGTGTCGGAGGGCATACTATAGTATGTCGTTTTTCACGATTTCGGAGGATTTGAAAAAAAGGTGAAAATCACGCAAAAGCGAAAGGCTATAGTCCATGGTGTCGGAGGGCATACTATAGTATGTCGTTTTTCACGATTTCGGAGGATTTAAAAAAAAAGGTGAAAATCACGCAAAATTCGAAAGGCTATAGTCCATGGTGTCGGAGGGCATACTATAGTATGTCGTTTTTCACGATTTCGGAGGATTTGAAAAAAAGGTGAAAATCACGCAAAAGCGAAAGGCTATAGTCCATGGTGTCGGAGGGCATACTATAGTATGTCGTTTTTCACGATTTCGGAGGATTTGAAAAAAAGGTGAAAATCACGCAAAAGCGAAAGGCTATAGTCCATGGTGTCGGAGGGCATACTATAGTATGTCGTTTTTCACGATTTCGGAGGATTTAAAAAAAAAGGTGAAAATCACGCAAAAGCGAAAGGCTATAGTCCATGGTCTCGGACCGCATACTAGTATGTCGTTTTTCACGATTTCGAAGGATTTTTTAAAAAAAAAGGTGAAAATCACGCAAAAGCGAAAGGTTATAGTCCATGGTGTCGGAGGGCATACTATAGTATGTCGTTTTTCACGATTTCGGAGGATTTAAAAAAAAAAGGTGAAAATCACGCAAAAGCGAAAGGCTGTAGTCCATGGTGTCGGAGGGCATACTATAGTATGTCGTTTTTCACGATTTCGGATGATTTTAAAAAAAGGTGAAAATCACGCAAAAGCGAAAGGCTATTATAGTCCATGGTGTCGGAGGGCATACTATAGTATGTCGTTTTTCACGATTTCGGAGGATTTGAAAAAAAGGTGAAAATCACGCAAAAGCGAAAGGCTATAGTCCATGGTGTCGGAGGGCATACTATAGTATGTCGTTTTTCACGATTTCGGAGGATTAGAAAAAAAAGGTGAAAATCACGCAAAAGCGAAAGGCTATAGTCCATGGTGTCGGAGGGCATACTATAGTATGTCGTTTTTCACGATTTCGGAGGATTTAAAAAAAAAGGTGAAAATCACGCAAAAGCGAAAGGCTATAGTCCATGGTCTCGGACCGCATACTAGTATGTCGTTTTTCACGATTTCGGAGGATTTTAAAAAAAAAGGTGAAAATCACGCAAAAGCGAAAGGCTATAGTCCATGGTGTCGGAGGGCATACTATAGTATGTCGTTTTTCACGATTTCGGAGGATTTTAAAAAAAGGTGAAAATCACGCAAAAGCGAAAGGCTATAGTCCATGGTGTCGGAGGGCATACTATAGTATGTCGTTTTTCACGATTTCGGAGGATTTGAAAAAAAGGTGAAAATCACGCAAAAGCGAAAGGCTATAGTCCATGGTGTCGGAGGGCATACTATAGTATGTCGTTTTTCACGATTTCGGAGGATTTGAAAAAAAGGTGAAAATCACGCAAAAGCGAAAGGCTATAGTCCATGGTGTCGGAGGGCATACTATAGTATGTCGTTTTTCACGATTTCGGAGGATTTAAAAAAAAAGGTGAAAATCACGCAAAAGCGAAAGGCTATAGTCCATGGTCTCGGACCGCATACTAGTATGTCGTTTTTCACGATTTCGGAGGATTTAAAAAAAAAAGGTGAAAATCACGCAAAAGCGAAAGGCTATAGTCCATGGTGTCGGAGGGCATACTATAGTATGTGGTTTTTCACGATTTCGGAGGATTTAAAAAAAAAGGTGAAAATCACGCAAAAGCGAAAGGCTATAGTCCATGGTGTCGGAGGGCATACTATAGTATGTCGTTTTTCACGATTTCGGAGGATTTAAAAAAAAAGGTGAAAATCACGCAAAAGCGAAAGGCTATAGTCCATGGTCTCGGACCGCATACTAGTATGTCGTTTTTCACGATTTCGAAGGATTTTTTAAAAAAAAAGGTGAAAATCACGCAAAAGCGAAAGGTTATAGTCCATGGTGTCGGAGGGCATACTATAGTATGTCGTTTTTCACGATTTCGGAGGATTTTAAAAAAAAAGGTGAAAATCACGCAAAAGCGAAAGGCTATAGTCCATGGTGTCGGAGGGCATACTATAGTATGTCGTTTTTCACGATTTCGGAGGATTTTAAAAAAAAGGTGAAAATCACGCAAAAGCGAAAGGCTATAGTCCATGGTGTCGGAGGGCATACTATAGTATGTCGTTTTTCACGATTTCGGAGGATTTGAAAAAAAGGTGAAAATCACGCAAAAGCGAAAGGCTATAGTCCATGGTGTCGGAGGGCATACTATAGTATGTCGTTTTTCACGATTTCGGAGGATTAAAAAAAAAGGTGAAAATCACGCAAAAGCGAAAGGCTATAGTCCATGGTGTCGGAGGGCATACTATAGTATGTCGTTTTTCACGATTTCGGAGGATTAAAAAAAAAGGTGAAAATCACGCAAAAGCGAAAGGCTATAGTCCATGGTGTCGGAGGGCATACTATAGTATGTCGTTTTTCACGATTTCGGAGGATTTGAAAAAAAGGTGAAAATCACGCAAAAGCGAAAGGCTATAGTCCATGGTGTCGGAGGGCATACTATAGTATGTCGTTTTTCACGATTTCGGAGGATTTGAAAAAAAGGTGAAAATCACGCAAAAGCGAAAGGCTATAGTCCATGGTGTCGGAGGGCATACTATAGTATGTCGTTTTTCACGATTTCGGAGGATTTAAAAAAAAAGGTGAAAATCACGCAAAAGCGAAAGGCTATAGTCCATGGTCTCGGACCGCATACTAGTATGTCGTTTTTCACGATTTCGAAGGATCTTTTAAAAAAAAAGGTGAAAATCACGCAAAAGCGAAAGGTTATAGTCCATGGTGTCGGAGGGCATACTATAGTATGTCGTTTTTCACGATTTCGGAGGATTTTAAAAAAAAAGGTGAAAATCACGCAAAAGCGAAAGGCTATAGTCCATGGTGTCGGAGGGCATACTATAGTATGTCGTTTTTCACGATTTCGGAGGATTTTAAAAAAAGGTGAAAATCACGCAAAAGCGAAAGGCTATAGTCCATGGTGTCGGAGGGCATACTATAGTATGTCGTTTTTCACGATTTCGGAGGATTTGAAAAAAAGGTGAAAATCACGCAAAAGCGAAAGGCTATAGTCCATGGTGTCGGAGGCCATACTATAGTATGTCGTTTTTCACGATTTCGGAGGATTAAAAAAAAAGGTGAAAATCACGCAAAAGCGAAAGGCTATAGTCCATGGTGTCGGAGGGCATACTATAGTATGTCGTTTTTCACGATTTCGGAGGATTTAAAAAAAAAGGTGAAAATCACGCAAAAGCGAAAGGCTATAGTCCATGGTCTCGGACCGCATACTATAGTATGTCGTTTTTCACGATTTCGGAGGATTTGAAAAAAAGGTGAAAATCACGCAAAAGCGAAAGGCTATAGTCCATGGTGTCGGAGGGCATACTATAGTATGTCGTTTTTCACGATTTCGGAGGATTTGAAAAAAAGGTGAAAATCACGCAAAAGCGAAAGGCTATAGTCCATGGTGTCGGAGGGCATACTATAGTATGTCGTTTTTCACGATTTCGGAGGATTTAAAAAAAAAGGTGAAAATCACGCAAAAGCGAAAGGCTATAGTCCATGGTCTCGGACCGCATACTAGTATGTCGTTTTTCACGATTTCGAAGGATTTTTAAAAAAAAAGGTGAAAATCACGCAAAAGCGAAAGGTTATAGTCCATGGTGTCGGAGGGCATACTATAGTATGTCGTTTTTCACGATTTCGGAGGATTTAAAAAAAAAAGGTGAAAATCACGCAAAAGCGAAAGGCTATAGTCCATGGTGTCGGAGGGCATACTATAGTATGTCGTTTTTCACGATTTCGGAGGATTTTAAAAAAAGGTGAAAATCACGCAAAAGCGAAAGGCTATAGTCCATGGTGTCGGAGGGCATACTATAGTATGTCGTTTTTCACGATTTCGGAGGATTTAAAAAAAAAGGTGAAAATCACGCAAAAGCGAAAGGCTATAGTCCATGGTCTCGGACCGCATACTAGTATGTCGTTTTTCACGATTTCGGAGGATTTAAAAAAAAAAGGTGAAAATCACGCAAAAGCGAAAGGCTATAGTCCATGGTGTCGGAGGGCATACTATAGTATGTGGTTTTTCACGATTTCGGAGGATTTAAAAAAAAAGGTGAAAATCACGCAAAAGCGAAAGGCTATAGTCCATGGTGTCGGAGGGCATACTATAGTATGTCGTTTTTCACGATTTCGGAGGATTTAAAAAAAAAGGTGAAAATCACGCAAAAGCGAAAGGCTATAGTCCATGGTCTCGGACCGCATACTAGTATGTCGTTTTTCACGATTTCGAAGGATTTTTTAAAAAAAAAGGTGAAAATCACGCAAAAGCGAAAGGTTATAGTCCATGGTGTCGGAGGGCATACTATAGTATGTCGTTTTTCACGATTTCGGAGGATTTAAAAAAAAAAGGTGAAAATCACGCAAAAGCGAAAGGCTATAGTCCATGGTGTCGGAGGGCATACTATAGTATGTCGTTTTTCACGATTTCGGAGGATTTTAAAAAAAAGGTGAAAATCACGCAAAAGCGAAAGGCTATAGTCCATGGTGTCGGAGGGCATACTATAGTATGTCGTTTTTCACGATTTCGGAGGATTTGAAAAAAAGGTGAAAATCACGCAAAAGCGAAAGGCTATTGTCCATGGTGTCGGAGGGCATACTATAGTATGTCGTTTTTCACGATTTCGGAGGATTAAAAAAAAAGGTGAAAATCACGCAAAAGCGAAAGGCTATAGTCCATGGTGTCGGAGGGCATACTATAGTATGTCGTTTTTCACGATTTCGGAGGATTAAAAAAAAAGGTGAAAATCACGCAAAAGCGAAAGGCTATAGTCCATGGTGTCGGAGGGCATACTATAGTATGTCGTTTTTCACGATTTCGGAGGATTTGAAAAAAAGGTGAAAATCACGCAAAAGCGAAAGGCTATAGTCCATGGTGTCGGAGGGCATACTATAGTATGTCGTTTTTCACGATTTCGGAGGATTTGAAAAAAAGGTGAAAATCACGCAAAAGCGAAAGGCTATAGTCCATGGTGTCGGAGGGCATACTATAGTATGTCGTTTTTCACGATTTCGGAGGATTTAAAAAAAAAGGTGAAAATCACGCAAAAGCGAAAGGCTATAGTCCATGGTCTCGGACCGCATACTAGTATGTCGTTTTTCACGATTTCGAAGGATCTTTTAAAAAAAAAGGTGAAAATCACGCAAAAGCGAAAGGTTATAGTCCATGGTGTCGGAGGGCATACTATAGTATGTCGTTTTTCACGATTTCGGAGGATTTTAAAAAAAAAGGTGAAAATCACGCAAAAGCGAAAGGCTATAGTCCATGGTGTCGGAGGGCATACTATAGTATGTCGTTTTTCACGATTTCGGAGGATTTTAAAAAAAGGTGAAAATCACGCAAAAGCGAAAGGCTATAGTCCATGGTGTCGGAGGGCATACTATAGTATGTCGTTTTTCACGATTTCGGAGGATTTGAAAAAAAGGTGAAAATCACGCAAAAGCGAAAGGCTATAGTCCATGGTGTCGGAGGCCATACTATAGTATGTCGTTTTTCACGATTTCGGAGGATTAAAAAAAAAGGTGAAAATCACGCAAAAGCGAAAGGCTATAGTCCATGGTGTCGGAGGGCATACTATAGTATGTCGTTTTTCACGATTTCGGAGGATTTAAAAAAAAAAGGTGAAAATCACGCAAAAGCGAAAGGCTATAGTCCATGGTCTCGGACCGCATACTATAGTATGTCGTTTTTCACGATTTCGGAGGATTTGAAAAAAAGGTGAAAATCACGCAAAAGCGAAAGGCTATAGTCCATGGTGTCGGAGGGCATACTATAGTATGTCGTTTTTCACGATTTCGGAGGATTTGAAAAAAAGGTGAAAATCACGCAAAAGCGAAAGGCTATAGTCCATGGTGTCGGAGGGCATACTATAGTATGTCGTTTTTCACGATTTCGGAGGATTTAAAAAAAAAGGTGAAAATCACGCAAAAGCGAAAGGCTATAGTCCATGGTCTCGGACCGCATACTAGTATGTCGTTTTTCACGATTTCGAAGGATTTAAAAAAAAAAGGTGAAAATCACGCAAAAGCGAAAGGCTATAGTCCATGGTCTCGGACCGCATACTAGTATGTCGTTTTTCACGATTTCGGAGGATTTAAAAAAAAAAGGTGAAAATCACGCAAAAGCGAAAGGCTATAGTCCATGGTGTCGGAGGGCATACTATAGTATGTCGTTTTTCACGATTTCGGAGGATTTTAAAAAAAGGTGAAAATCACGCAAAAGCGAAAGGCTATAGTCCATGGTGTCGGAGGGCATACTATAGTATGTCGTTTTTCACGATTTCGGAGGATTTGAAAAAAAGGTGAAAATCACGCAAAAGCGAAAGGCTATAGTCCATGGTGTCGGAGGCCATACTATAGTATGTCGTTTTTCACGATTTCGGAGGATTAAAAAAAAAGGTGAAAATCACGCAAAAGCGAAAGGCTATAGTCCATGGTGTCGGAGGGCATACTATAGTATGTCGTTTTTCACGATTTCGGAGGATTTAAAAAAAAAAGGTGAAAATCACGCAAAAGCGAAAGGCTATAGTCCATGGTCTCGGACCGCATACTAGTATGTCGTTTTTCACGATTTCGGAGGATTTAAAAAAAAAAGGTGAAAATCACGCAAAAGCGAAAGGTTATAGTCCATGGTGTCGGAGGGCATACTATAGTATGTCGTTTTTCACGATTTCGGAGGATTTAAAAAAAAAAGGTGAAAATCACGCAAAAGCGAAAGGCTATAGTCCATGGTGTCGGAGGGCATACTATAGTATGTCGTTTTTCACGATTTCGGAGGATTTAAAAAAAAAAGTGAAAATCACGCAAAAGCGAAAGGCTATAGTCCATGGTGTCGGAGGGCATACTATAGTATGTCGTTTTTCACGATTTCGGAGGATTTGAAAAAAAGGTGAAAATCACGCAAAAGCGAAAGGCTATAGTCCATGGTGTCGGAGGGCATACTATAGTATGTGGTTTTTCACGATTTCGGAGGATTTATAAAAAAAGGTGAAAATCACGCAAAAGCGAAAGGCTATAGTCCATGGTGTCGGAGGGCATACTATAGTATGTCGTTTTTCACGATTTCGGAGGATTTGAAAAAAAGGTGCAAATCACGCAAAAGCGAAAGGCTATAGTCCATGGTGTCGGAGAGCATACTATAGTATGTCGTTTTTAACGATTTCGGAGGATTTAAAAAAAAAGGTGAAAATCACGCAAAAGCAAAAGGCTATAGTCCATGGTGTCGGAGGGCATACTATAGTATGTCGTTTTTCACGATTTCGGAGGATTTGAAAAAAAAGTGAAAATCACGCAAAAGCGAAAGGCTATAGTCCATGGTGTCGGAGGGCATACTATAGTATGTCGTTTTTCACGATTTCGGAGGATTTGAAAAAAAAGTGAAAATCACGCAAAAGCGAAAGGCTATAGTCCATGGTGTCGGAGGGCATACTATAGTATGTCGTTTTTCACGATTTCGGAGGATTTAAAAAAAAAGGTGAAAATCACGCAAAATTCGAAAGGCTATAGTCCATGGTGTCGGAGGGCATACTATAGTATGTCGTTTTTCACGATTTCGGAGGATTTAAAAAAAAAAGGTGAAAATCACGCAAAAGCGAAAGGCTATAGTCCATGGTCTCGGACCGCATACTAGTATGTCGTTTTTCACGATTTCGGAGGATTTAAAAAAAAAAGGTGAAAATCACGCAAAAGCGAAAGGCTATAGTCCATGGTGTCGGAGGGCATACTATAGTATGTCGTTTTTCACGATTTCGGAGGATTTGAAAAAAAAGTGAAAATCACGCAAAAGCGAAAGGCTATAGTCCATGGTGTCGGATGGCATACTATAGTATGTCGTTTTTCACGATTTCGGAGGATTTGAAAAAAAAGTGAAAATCACGCAAAAGCGAAAGGCTATAGTCCATGGTGTCGGAGGGCATACTATAGTATGTCGTTTTTCACGATTTCGGAGGATTTAAAAAAAAAGGTGAAAATCACGCAAAATTCGAAAGGCTATAGTCCATGGTGTCGGAGGGCATACTATAGTATGTCGTTTTTCACGATTTCGGAGGATTTAAAAAAAAAAGGTGAAAATCACGCAAAAGCGAAAGGCTATAGTCCATGGTCTCGGACCGCATACTAGTATGTCGTTTTTCACGATTTCGGAGGATTTAAAAAAAAAAGGTGAAAATCACGCAAAAGCGAAAGGCTATAGTCCATGGTGTCGGAGGGCATACTATAGTATTTGGTTTTTCACGATTTCGGAGGATTTAAAAAAAAAGGTGAAAATCACGCAAAAGCGAAAGGCTATAGTCCATGGTGTCGGAGGGCATACTATAGTATGTCGTTTTTCACGATTTCGGAGGATTTAAAAAAAAAGGTGAAAATCACGCAAAAGCGAAAGGCTATAGTCCATGGTCTCGGACCGCATACTAGTATGTCGTTTTTCACGATTTCGAAGGATTTTTTTTAAAAAAAGGTGAAAATCACGCAAAAGCGAAAGGTTATAGTCCATGGTGTCGGAGGGCATACTATAGTATGTCGTTTTTCACGATTTCGGAGGATTTTAAAAAAAAAGGTGAAAATCACGCAAAAGCGAAAGGCTATAGTCCATGGTGTCGGAGGGCATACTATAGTATGTCGTTTTTCACGATTTCGGAGGATTTTAAAAAAAAGGTGAAAATCACGCAAAAGCGAAAGGCTATAGTCCATGGTGTCGGAGGGCATACTATAGTATGTCGTTTTTCACGATTTCGGAGGATTTGAAAAAAAGGTGAAAATCACGCAAAAGCGAAAGGCTATAGTCCATGGTGTCGGAGGGCATACTATAGTATGTCGTTTTTCACGATTTCGGAGGATTAAAAAAAAAGGTGAAAATCACGCAAAAGCGAAAGGCTATAGTCCATGGTGTCGGAGGGCATACTATAGTATGTCGTTTTTCACGATTTCGGAGGATTAAAAAAAAAGGTGAAAATCACGCAAAAGCGAAAGGCTATAGTCCATGGTGTCGGAGGGCATACTATAGTATGTCGTTTTTCACGATTTCGGAGGATTTGAAAAAAAGGTGAAAATCACGCAAAAGCGAAAGGCTATAGTCCATGGTGTCGGAGGGCATACTATAGTATGTCGTTTTTCACGATTTCGGAGGATTTGAAAAAAAGGTGAAAATCACGCAAAAGCGAAAGGCTATAGTCCATGGTGTCGGAGGGCATACTATAGTATGTCGTTTTTCACGATTTCGGAGGATTTAAAAAAAAAGGTGAAAATCACGCAAAAGCGAAAGGCTATAGTCCATGGTCTCGGACCGCATACTAGTATGTCGTTTTTCACGATTTCGAAGGATCTTTTAAAAAAAAAGGTGAAAATCACGCAAAAGCGAAAGGTTATAGTCCATGGTGTCGGAGGGCATACTATAGTATGTCGTTTTTCACGATTTCGGAGGATTTTAAAAAAAAAGGTGAAAATCACGCAAAAGCGAAAGGCTATAGTCCATGGTGTCGGAGGGCATACTATAGTATGTCGTTTTTCACGATTTCGGAGGATTTTAAAAAAAGGTGAAAATCACGCAAAAGCGAAAGGCTATAGTCCATGGTGTCGGAGGGCATACTATAGTATGTCGTTTTTCACGATTTCGGAGGATTTGAAAAAAAGGTGAAAATCACGCAAAAGCGAAAGGCTATAGTCCATGGTGTCGGAGGCCATACTATAGTATGTCGTTTTTCACGATTTCGGAGGATTAAAAAAAAAGGTGAAAATCACGCAAAAGCGAAAGGCTATAGTCCATGGTGTCGGAGGGCATACTATAGTATGTCGTTTTTCACGATTTCGGAGGATTTAAAAAAAAAGGTGAAAATCACGCAAAAGCGAAAGGCTATAGTCCATGGTCTCGGACCGCATACTATAGTATGTCGTTTTTCACGATTTCGGAGGATTTGAAAAAAAGGTGAAAATCACGCAAAAGCGAAAGGCTATAGTCCATGGTGTCGGAGGGCATACTATAGTATGTCGTTTTTCACGATTTCGGAGGATTTGAAAAAAAGGTGAAAATCACGCAAAAGCGAAAGGCTATAGTCCATGGTGTCGGAGGGCATACTATAGTATGTCGTTTTTCACGATTTCGGAGGATTTAAAAAAAAAGGTGAAAATCACGCAAAAGCGAAAGGCTATAGTCCATGGTCTCGGACCGCATACTAGTATGTCGTTTTTCACGATTTCGAAGGATTTAAAAAAAAAGGTGAAAATCACGCAAAAGCGAAAGGCTATAGTCCATGGTCTCGGACCGCATACTAGTATGTCGTTTTTCACGATTTCGGAGGATTTAAAAAAAAAGGTGAAAATCACGCAAAAGCGAAAGGCTATAGTCCATGGTGTCGGAGGGCATACTATAGTATGTCGTTTTTCACGATTTCGGAGGATTTTAAAAAAAGGTGAAAATCACGCAAAAGCGAAAGGCTATAGTCCATGGTGTCGGAGGGCATACTATAGTATGTCGTTTTTCACGATTTCGGAGGATTTGAAAAAAAGGTGAAAATCACGCAAAAGCGAAAGGCTATAGTCCATGGTGTCGGAGGCCATACTATAGTATGTCGTTTTTCACGATTTCGGAGGATTAAAAAAAAAGGTGAAAATCACGCAAAAGCGAAAGGCTATAGTCCATGGTGTCGGAGGGCATACTATAGTATGTCGTTTTTCACGATTTCGGAGGATTTAAAAAAAAAAGGTGAAAATCACGCAAAAGCGAAAGGCTATAGTCCATGGTCTCGGACCGCATACTAGTATGTCGTTTTTCACGATTTCGGAGGATTTAAAAAAAAAAGGTGAAAATCACGCAAAAGCGAAAGGTTATAGTCCATGGTGTCGGAGGGCATACTATAGTATGTCGTTTTTCACGATTTCGGAGGATTTAAAAAAAAAAGGTGAAAATCACGCAAAAGCGAAAGGCTATAGTCCATGGTGTCGGAGGGCATACTATAGTATGTCGTTTTTCACGATTTCGGAGGATTTAAAAAAAAAAGTGAAAATCACGCAAAAGCGAAAGGCTATAGTCCATGGTGTCGGAGGGCATACTATAGTATGTCGTTTTTCACGATTTCGGAGGATTTGAAAAAAAGGTGAAAATCACGCAAAAGCGAAAGGCTATAGTCCATGGTGTCGGAGGGCATACTATAGTATGTGGTTTTTCACGATTTCGGAGGATTTATAAAAAAAGGTGAAAATCACGCAAAAGCGAAAGGCTATAGTCCATGGTGTCGGAGGGCATACTATAGTATGTCGTTTTTCACGATTTCGGAGGATTTGAAAAAAAGGTGCAAATCACGCAAAAGCGAAAGGCTATAGTCCATGGTGTCGGAGAGCATACTATAGTATGTCGTTTTTAACGATTTCGGAGGATTTAAAAAAAAAGGTGAAAATCACGCAAAAGCAAAAGGCTATAGTCCATGGTGTCGGAGGGCATACTATAGTATGTCGTTTTTCACGATTTCGGAGGATTTGAAAAAAAGGTGAAAATCACGCAAAAGCGAAAGGCTATAGTCCATGGTGTCGGAGGGCATACTATAGTATGTCGTTTTTCACGATTTCGGAGGATTTGAAAAAAAAGTGAAAATCACGCAAAAGCGAAAGGCTATAGTCCATGGTGTCGGAGGGCATACTATAGTATGTCGTTTTTCACGATTTCGGAGGATTTAAAAAAAAAGGTGAAAATCACGCAAAATTCGAAAGGCTATAGTCCATGGTGTCGGAGGGCATACTATAGTATGTCGTTTTTCACGATTTCGGAGGATTTAAAAAAAAAAGGTGAAAATCACGCAAAAGCGAAAGGCTATAGTCCATGGTCTCGGACCGCATACTAGTATGTCGTTTTTCACGATTTCGGAGGATTTAAAAAAAAAAGGTGAAAATCACGCAAAAGCGAAAGGCTATAGTCCATGGTGTCGGAGGGCATACTATAGTATGTGGTTTTTCACGATTTCGGAGGATTTTAAAAAAAAGGTGAAAATCACGCAAAAGCGAAAGGCTATAGTCCATGGTGTCGGAGGGCATACTATAGTATGTCGTTTTTCACGATTTCGGAGGATTTAAAAAAAAAGGTGAAAATCACGCAAAAGCGAAAGGCTATAGTCCATGGTCTCGGACCGCATACTAGTATGTCGTTTTTCACGATTTCGAAGGATTTTTTTAAAAAAAAGGTGAAAATCACGCAAAAGCGAAAGGTTATAGTCCATGGTGTCGGAGGGCATACTATAGTATGTCGTTTTTCACGATTTCGGAGGATTTTAAAAAAAAAGGTGAAAATCACGCAAAAGCGAAAGGCTATAGTCCATGGTGTCGGAGGGCATACTATAGTATGTCGTTTTTCACGATTTCGGAGGATTTTAAAAAAAAGGTGAAAATCACGCAAAAGCGAAAGGCTATAGTCCATGGTGTCGGAGGGCATACTATAGTATGTCGTTTTTCACGATTTCGGAGGATTTGAAAAAAAGGTGAAAATCACGCAAAAGCGAAAGGCTATAGTCCATGGTGTCGGAGGGCATACTATAGTATGTCGTTTTTCACGATTTCGGAGGATTAAAAAAAAAGGTGAAAATCACGCAAAAGCGAAAGGCTATAGTCCATGGTGTCGGAGGGCATACTATAGTATGTCGTTTTTCACGATTTCGGAGGATTAAAAAAAAAGGTGAAAATCACGCAAAAGCGAAAGGCTATAGTCCATGGTGTCGGAGGGCATACTATAGTATGTCGTTTTTCACGATTTCGGAGGATTTGAAAAAAAGGTGAAAATCACGCAAAAGCGAAAGGCTATAGTCCATGGTGTCGGAGGGCATACTATAGTATGTCGTTTTTCACGATTTCGGAGGATTTGAAAAAAAGGTGAAAATCACGCAAAAGCGAAAGGCTATAGTCCATGGTGTCGGAGGGCATACTATAGTATGTCGTTTTTCACGATTTCGGAGGATTTAAAAAAAAAGGTGAAAATCACGCAAAAGCGAAAGGCTATAGTCCATGGTCTCGGACCGCATACTAGTATGTCGTTTTTCACGATTTCGAAGGATTTTTAAAAAAAAAAGGTGAAAATCACGCAAAAGCGAAAGGTTATAGTCCATGGTGTCGGAGGGCATACTATAGTATGTCGTTTTTCACGATTTCGGAGGATTTAAAAAAAAAAGGTGAAAATCACGCAAAAGCGAAAGGCTATAGTCCATGGTGTCGGAGGGCATACTATAGTATGTCGTTTTTCACGATTTCGGAGGATTTTAAAAAAAGGTGAAAATCACGCAAAAGCGAAAGGCTATAGTCCATGGTGTCGGAGGGCATACTATAGTATGTCGTTTTTCACGATTTCGGAGGATTTGAAAAAAAGGTGAAAATCACGCAAAAGCGAAAGGCTATAGTCCATGGTGTCGGAGGCCATACTATAGTATGTCGTTTTTCACGATTTCGGAGGATTAAAAAAAAAGGTGAAAATCACGCAAAAGCGAAAGGCTATAGTCCATGGTGTCGGAGGGCATACTATAGTATGTCGTTTTTCACGATTTCGGAGGATTTAAAAAAAAAAGGTGAAAATCACGCAAAAGCGAAAGGCTATAGTCCATGGTCTCGGACCGCATACTATAGTATGTCGTTTTTCACGATTTCGGAGGATTTGAAAAAAAGGTGAAAATCACGCAAAAGCGAAAGGCTATAGTCCATGGTGTCGGAGGGCATACTATAGTATGTCGTTTTTCACGATTTCGGAGGATTTGAAAAAAAGGTGAAAATCACGCAAAAGCGAAAGGCTATAGTCCATGGTGTCGGAGGGCATACTATAGTATGTCGTTTTTCACGATTTCGGAGGATTTAAAAAAAAAGGTGAAAATCACGCAAAAGCGAAAGGCTATAGTCCATGGTCTCGGACCGCATACTAGTATGTCGTTTTTCACGATTTCGAAGGATTTTTAAAAAAAAAGGTGAAAATCACGCAAAAGCGAAAGGTTATAGTCCATGGTGTCGGAGGGCATACTATAGTATGTCGTTTTTCACGATTTCGGAGGATTTTAAAAAAAAAGGTGAAAATCACGCAAAAGCGAAAGGCTATAGTCCATGGTGTCGGAGGGCATACTATAGTATGTCGTTTTTCACGATTTCGGAGGATTTGAAAAAAAGGTGAAAATCACGCAAAAGCGAAAGGCTATAGTCCATGGTGTCGGAGGCCATACTATAGTATGTCGTTTTTCACGATTTCGGAGGATTAAAAAAAAAGGTGAAAATCACGCAAAAGCGAAAGGCTATAGTCCATGGTGTCGGAGGGCATACTATAGTATGTCGTTTTTCACGATTTCGGAGGATTTTAAAAAAAAAGGTGAAAATCACGCAAAAGCGAAAGGCTATAGTCCGGTCTCGGACCGCATACTAGTATGTCGTTTTTCACGATTTCGGAGGATTTAAAAAAAAAAGGTGAAAATCACGCAAAAGCGAAAGGTTATAGTCCATGGTGTCGGAGGGCATACTATAGTATGTCGTTTTTCACGATTTCGGAGGATTTAAAAAAAAAGGTGAAAATCACGCAAAAGCGAAAGGCTATAGTCCATGGTGTCGGAGGGCATACTATAGTATGTCGTTTTTCACGATTTCGGAGGATTTGAAAAAAAGGTGAAAATCACGCAAAAGCGAAAGGCTATAGTCCATGGTGTCGGAGGGCATACTATAGTATGTGGTTTTTCACGATTTCGGAGGATTTATAAAAAAAGGTGAAAATCACGCAAAAGCGAAAGGCTATAGTCCATGGTGTCGGAGGGCATACTATAGTATGTCGTTTTTCACGATTTCGGAGGATTTGAAAAAAAGGTGCAAATCACGCAAAAGCGAAAGGCTATAGTCCATGGTGTCGGAGAGCATACTATAGTATGTCGTTTTTAACGATTTCGGAGGATTTAAAAAAAAGGTGAAAATCACGCAAAAGCAAAAGGCTATAGTCCATGGTGTCGGAGGGCATACTATAGTATGTCGTTTTTCACGATTTCGGAGGATTTGAAAAAAAGGTGAAAATCACGCAAAAGCGAAAGGCTATAGTCCATGGTGTCGGAGGGCATACTATAGTATGTCGTTTTTCACGATTTCGGAGGATTTAAAAAAAAAGGTGAAAATCACGCAAAAGCGAAAGGCTATAGTCCATGGTCTCGGACCGCATACTAGTATGTCGTTTTTCACGATTTCGGAGGATTTTAAAAAAAAAGGTGAAAATCACGAAAAAGCGAAAGGCGTGTCGGAGGAGATACTATAGTATGTCGTTTTTCACGATTTCGGAGGATTTGAAAAAAAGGTGAAAATCACGCAAAAGCGAAAGGCTATAGTCCATGGTGTCGGAGGGCATACTATAGTATGTCGTTTTTCACGATTTCGGAGGATTTGAAAAAAAGGTGAAAATCACGCAAAAGCGAAAGGCTATAGTCCATGGTGTCGGAGGGCATACTATAGTATGTCGTTTTTCACGATTTCGGAGGATTTAAAAAAAAAGGTGAAAATCACGCAAAATTCGAAAGGCTATAGTCCATGGTGTCGGAGGGCATACTATAGTATGTCGTTTTTCACGATTTCGGAGGATTTAAAAAAAAAAGGTGAAAATCACGCAAAAGCGAAAGGCTATAGTCCATGGTGTCGGAGGGCATACTATAGTATGTGGTTTTTCACGATTTCGGAGGATTTAAAAAAAAAGGTGAAAATCACGCAAAAGCGAAAGGCTATAGTCCATGGTGTCGGAGGGCATACTATAGTATGTCGTTTTTCACGATTTCGGAGGATTTGAAAAAAAGGTGAAAATCACGCAAAAGCGAAAGGCTATAGTCCATGGTGTCGGAGAGCATACTATAGTATGTCGTTTTTAACGATTTCGGAGGATTTTTAAAAAAAGGTGAAAATCACGCAAAAGCAAAAGGCTATAGTCCATGGTGTCGGAGGGCATACTATAGTATGTCGTTTTTCACGATTTCGGAGGATTAAAAAAAAAGGTGAAAATCACGCAAAAGCGAAAGGCTATAGTCCATGGTGTCGGAGGGCATACTATAGTATGTCGTTTTTCACGATTTCGGAGGATTTGAAAAAAAGGTGAAAATCACGCAAAAGCGAAAGGCTATAGTCCATGGTGTCGGAGGGCATACTATAGTATGTCGTTTTTCACGATTTCGGAGGATTTGAAAAAAAGGTGAAAATCACGCAAAAGCGAAAGGCTATAGTCCATGGTGTCGGAGGGCATACTATAGTATGTCGTTTTTCACGATTTCGGAGGATTTAAAAAAAAAGGTGAAAATCACGCAAAAGCGAAAGGCTATAGTCCATGGTCTCGGACCGCATACTAGTATGTCGTTTTTCACGATTTCGAAGGATTTTTTAAAAAAAAGGTGAAAATCACGCAAAAGCGAAAGGTTATAGTCCATGGTGTCGGAGGGCATACTATAGTATGTCGTTTTTCACGATTTCGGAGGATTTTAAAAAAAAAGGTGAAAATCACGCAAAAGCGAAAGGCTATAGTCCATGGTGTCGGAGGGCATACTATAGTATGTCGTTTTTCACGATTTCGGAGGATTTTAAAAAAAGGTGAAAATCACGCAAAAGCGAAAGGCTATAGTCCATGGTGTCGGAGGGCATACTATAGTATGTCGTTTTTCACGATTTCGGAGGATTTGAAAAAAAGGTGAAAATCACGCAAAAGCGAAAGGCTATAGTCCATGGTGTCGGAGGCCATACTATAGTATGTCGTTTTTCACGATTTCGGAGGATTTAAAAAAAAAAGGTGAAAATCACGCAAAAGCGAAAGGCTATAGTCCATGGTCTCGGACCGCATACTAGTATGTCGTTTTTCACGATTTCGGAGGATTTAAAAAAAAAAGGTGAAAATCACGCAAAAGCGAAAGGTTATAGTCCATGGTGTCGGAGGGCATACTATAGTATGTCGTTTTTCACGATTTCGGAGGATTTAAAAAAAAAAGGTGAAAATCACGCAAAAGCGAAAGGCTATAGTCCATGGTGTCGGAGGGCATACTATAGTATGTCGTTTTTCACGATTTCGGAGGATTTTAAAAAAAAAGTGAAAATCACGCAAAAGCGAAAGGCTATAGTCCATGGTGTCGGAGGGCATACTATAGTATGTCGTTTTTCACGATTTCGGAGGATTTGAAAAAAAGGTGAAAATCACGCAAAAGCGAAAGGCTATAGTCCATGGTGTCGGAGGGCATACTATAGTATGTCGTTTTTCACGATTTCGGAGGATTAAAAAAAAAGGTGAAAATCACGCAAAAGCGAAAGGCTATAGTCCATGGTGTCGGAGGGCATACTATAGTATGTCGTTTTTCACGATTTCGGAGGATTTAAAAAAAAAGGTGAAAATCACGCAAAAGCGAAAGGCTATAGTCCATGGTGTCGGAGGGCATACTATAGTATGTGGTTTTTCACGATTTCGGAGGATTTAAAAAAAAAGGTGAAAATCACGCAAAAGCGAAAGGCTATAGTCCATGGTGTCGGAGGGCATACTATAGTATGTCGTTTTTCACGATTTCGGAGGATTTAAAAAAAAAGGTGAAAATCACGCAAAAGCGAAAGGCTATAGTCCATGGTCTCGGACCGCATACTAGTATGTCGTTTTTCACGATTTCGAAGGATTTTTTAAAAAAAAGGTGAAAATCACGCAAAAGCGAAAGGTTATAGTCCATGGTGTCGGAGGGCATACTATAGTATGTCGTTTTTCACGATTTCGGAGGATTTAAAAAAAAAAGGTGAAAATCACGCAAAAGCGAAAGGCTATAGTCCATGGTGTCGGAGGGCATACTATAGTATGTTGTTTTTCACGATTTCGGAGGATTTTAAAAAAAGGTGAAAATCACGCAAAAGCGAAAGGCTATAGTCCATGGTGTCGGAGGGCATACTATAGTATGTCGTTTTTCACGATTTCGGAGGATTTGAAAAAAAGGTGAAAATCACGCAAAAGCGAAAGGCTATAGTCCATGGTGTCGGAGGGCATACTATAGTATGTCGTTTTTCACGATTTCGGAGGATTAAAAAAAAAGGTGAAAATCACGCAAAAGCGAAAGGCTATAGTCCATGGTGTCGGAGGGCATACTATAGTATGTCGTTTTTCACGATTTCGGAGGATTTAAAAAAAAAGGTGAAAATCACGCAAAAGCGAAAGGCTATAGTCCATGGTCTCGGACCGCATACTAGTATGTCGTTTTTCACGATTTCGGAGGATTTAAAAAAAAAAGGTGAAAATCACGCAAAAGCGAAAGGCTATAGTCCATGGTGTCGGAGGGCATACTATAGTATGTGGTTTTTCACGATTTCGGAGGATTTAAAAAAAAAGGTGAAAATCACGCAAAAGCGAAAGGCTATAGTCCATGGTGTCGGAGAGCATACTATAGTATGTCGTTTTTAACGATTTCGGAGGATTTTAAAAAAAAAGGTGAAAATCACGCAAAAGCAAAAGGCTATAGTCCATGGTGTCGGAGGGCATACTATAGTATGTCGTTTTTCACGATTTCGGAGGATTAAAAAAAAAGGTGAAAATCACGCAAAAGCGAAAGGCTATAGTCCATGGTGTCGGAGGGCATACTATAGTATGTCGTTTTTCACGATTTCGGAGGATTTGAAAAAAAGGTGAAAATCACGCAAAAGCGAAAGGCTATAGTCCATGGTGTCGGAGGGCATACTATAGTATGTCGTTTTTCACGATTTCGGAGGATTTAAAAAAAAAGGTGAAAATCACGCAAAATTCGAAAGGCTATAGTCCATGGTGTCGGAGGGCATACTATAGTATGTCGTTTTTCACGATTTCGGAGGATTTAAAAAAAAAAGGTGAAAATCACGCAAAAGCGAAAGGCTATAGTCCATGGTGTCGGAGGGCATACTATAGTATGTGGTTTTTCACGATTTCGGAGGATTTAAAAAAAAAGGTGAAAATCACGCAAAAGCGAAAGGCTATAGTCCATGGTGTCGGAGGGCATACTATAGTATGTCGTTTTTCACGATTTCGGAGGATTTGAAAAAAAGGTGAAAATCACGCAAAAGCGAAAGGCTATAGTCCATGGTGTCGGAGAGCATACTATAGTATGTCGTTTTTAACGATTTCGGAGGATTTTTAAAAAAAGGTGAAAATCACGCAAAAGCAAAAGGCTATAGTCCATGGTGTCGGAGGGCATACTATAGTATGTCGTTTTTCACGATTTCGGAGGATTAAAAAAAAAGGTGAAAATCACGCAAAAGCGAAAGGCTATAGTCCATGGTGTCGGAGGGCATACTATAGTATGTCGTTTTTCACGATTTCGGAGGATTTGAAAAAAAGGTGAAAATCACGCAAAAGCGAAAGGCTATAGTCCATGGTGTCGGAGGGCATACTATAGTATGTCGTTTTTCACGATTTCGGAGGATTTGAAAAAAAGGTGAAAATCACGCAAAAGCGAAAGGCTATAGTCCATGGTGTCGGAGGGCATACTATAGTATGTCGTTTTTCACGATTTCGGAGGATTTAAAAAAAAAGGTGAAAATCACGCAAAAGCGAAAGGCTATAGTCCATGGTCTCGGACCGCATACTAGTATGTCGTTTTTCACGATTTCGAAGGATTTTTTAAAAAAAAAGGTGAAAATCACGCAAAAGCGAAAGGTTATAGTCCATGGTGTCGGAGGGCATACTATAGTATGTCGTTTTTCACGATTTCGGAGGATTTAAAAAAAAAAGGTGAAAATCACGCAAAAGCGAAAGGCTATAGTCCATGGTGTCGGAGGGCATACTATAGTATGTCGTTTTTCACGATTTCGGAGGATTTAAAAAAAAGGTGAAAATCACGCAAAAGCGAAAGGCTATAGTCCATGGTGTCGGAGGGCATACTATAGTATGTCGTTTTTCACGATTTCGGAGGATTTGAAAAAAAGGTGAAAATCACGCAAAAGCGAAAGGCTATAGTCCATGGTGTCGGAGGCCATACTATAGTATGTCGTTTTTCACGATTTCGGAGGATTAAAAAAAAAGGTGAAAATCACGCAAAAGCGAAAGGCTATAGTCCATGGTGTCGGAGGGCATACTATAGTATGTCGTTTTTCACGATTTCGGAGGATTTAAAAAAAAAAGTGAAAATCACGCAAAAGCGAAAGGCTATAGTCCATGGTCTCGGACCGCATACTAGTATGTCGTTTTTCACGATTTCGGAGGATTTAAAAAAAAAAGGTGAAAATCACGCAAAAGCGAAAGGTTATAGTCCATGGTGTCGGAGGGCATACTATAGTATGTCGTTTTTCACGATTTCGGAGGATTTAAAAAAAAAAGGTGAAAATCACGCAAAAGCGAAAGGCTATAGTCCATGGTGTCGGAGGGCATACTATAGTATGTGGTTTTTCACGATTTCGGAGGATTTATAAAAAAAGGTGAAAATCACGCAAAAGCGAAAGGCTATAGTCCATGGTGTCGGAGGGCATACTATAGTATGTCGTTTTTCACGATTTCGGAGGATTTGAAAAAAAGGTGCAAATCACGCAAAAGCGAAAGGCTATAGTCCATGGTGTCGGAGAGCATACTATAGTATGTCGTTTTTAACGATTTCGGAGGATTTAAAAAAAAGGTGAAAATCACGCAAAAGCAAAAGGCTATAGTCCATGGTGTCGGAGGGCATACTATAGTATGTCGTTTTTCACGATTTCGGAGGATTTGAAAAAAAGGTGAAAATCACGCAAAAGCGAAAGGCTATAGTCCATGGTGTCGGAGGGCATACTATAGTATGTCGTTTTTCACGATTTCGGAGGATTTAAAAAAAAAGGTGAAAATCACGCAAAAGCGAAAGGCTATAGTCCATGGTCTCGGACCGCATACTAGTATGTCGTTTTTCACGATTTCGGAGGATTTTAAAAAAAAAGGTGAAAATCACGAAAAAGCTAAAGGCGTGTCGGAGGAGATACTATAGTATGTCGTTTTTCACGATTTCGGAGGATTTGAAAAAAAGGTGAAAATCACGCAAAAGCGAAAGGCTATAGTCCATGGTGTCGGAGGGCATACTATAGTATGTCGTTTTTCACGATTTTGGAGGATTTGAAAAAAAGGTGAAAATCACGCAAAAGCGAAAGGCTATAGTCCATGGTGTCGGAGGGCATACTATAGTATGTCGTTTTTCACGATTTTGGAGGATTTGAAAAAAAGGTGAAAATCACGCAAAAGCGAAAGGCTATAGTCCATGGTGTCGGAGGGCATACTATAGTATGTCGTTTTTCACGATTTCGGAGGATTTGAAAAAAAGGTGAAAATCACGCAAAAGCGAAAGGCTATAGTCCATGGTGTCGGAGGGCATACTATAGTATGTCGTTTTTCACGATTTCGGAGGATTTGAAAAAAAGGTGAAAATCACGCAAAAGCGAAAGGCTATAGTCCATGGTGTCGGAGGGCATACTATAGTATGTCGTTTTTCACGATTTTGGAGGATTTTAAAAAAAGGTGAAAATCACGCAAAAGCGAAAGGCTATAGTCCATGGTGTCGGAGGGCATACTATAGTATGTCGTTTTTCACGATTTCGGAGGATTTAAAAAAAAAAGGTGAAAATCACGCAAAAGCGAAAGGCTATAGTCCATGGTGTCGGAGGGCATACTATAGTATGTCGTTTTTCACGATTTCGGAGGATTTTAAAAAAAGGTGAAAATCACGCAAAAGCGAAAGGCTATAGTCCATGGTGTCGGAGGGCATACTATAGTATGTCGTTTTTCACGATTTCGGAGGATTTAAAAAAAAAGGTGAAAATCACGCAAAAGCGAAAGGCTATAGTCCATGGTCTCGGACCGCATACTAGTATGTCGTTTTTCACGATTTCGGAGGATTTTAAAAAAAGGTGAAAATCACGCAAAAGCAAAAGGCTATAGTCCATGGTGTCGGAGGGCATACTATAGTATGTCGTTTTTCACGATTTCGGAGGATTTGAAAAAAAGGTGAAAATCACGCAAAAGCGAAAGGCTATAGTCCATGGTGTCGGAGGGCATACTATAGTATGTCGTTTTTCACGATTTCGGAGGATTAAAAAAAAGGTGAAAATCACGCAAAAGCGAAAGGCTATAGTCCATGGTGTCGGAGGGCATACTATAGTATGTCGTTTTTCACGATTTCGGAGGATTTAAAAAAAAAGGTGAAAATCACGCAAAAGCGAAAGGCTATAGTCCATGGTCTCGGACCGCATACTAGTATGTCGTTTTTCACGATTTCGGAGGATTTAAAAAAAAAAGGTGAAAATCACGCAAAAGCGAAAGGCTATAGTCCATGGTGTCGGAGGGCATACTATAGTATGTGGTTTTTCACGATTTCGGAGGATTTAAAAAAAAAGGTGAAAATCACGCAAAAGCGAAAGGCTATAGTCCATGGTGTCGGAGAGCATACTATAGTATGTCGTTTTTCACGATTTTGGAGGATTTGAAAAAAAGGTGAAAATCACGCAAAAGCGAAAGGCTATAGTCCATGGTGTCGGAGGGCATACTATAGTATGTCGTTTTTCACGATTTTGGAGGATTTGAAAAAAAGGTGAAAATCACGCAAAAGCGAAAGGCTATAGTCCATGGTGTCGGAGGGCATACTATAGTATGTCGTTTTTCACGATTTCGGAGGATTTGAAAAAAAGGTGAAAATCACGCAAAAGCGAAAGGCTATAGTCCATGGTGTCGGAGGGCATACTATAGTATGTCGTTTTTCACGATTTCGGAGGATTTGAAAAAAAGGTGAAAATCACGCAAAAGCGAAAGGCTATAGTCCATGGTGTCGGAGGGCATACTATAGTATGTCGTTTTTCACGATTTTGGAGGATTTTAAAAAAAGGTGAAAATCACGCAAAAGCGAAAGGCTATAGTCCATGGTGTCGGAGGGCATACTATAGTATGTCGTTTTTCACGATTTCGGAGGATTTAAAAAAAAAAGGTGAAAATCACGCAAAAGCGAAAGGCTATAGTCCATGGTGTCGGAGGGCATACTATAGTATGTCGTTTTTCACGATTTCGGAGGATTTTAAAAAAAGGTGAAAATCACGCAAAAGCGAAAGGCTATAGTCCATGGTGTCGGAGGGCATACTATAGTATGTCGTTTTTCACGATTTCGGAGGATTTAAAAAAAAAGGTGAAAATCACGCAAAAGCGAAAGGCTATAGTCCATGGTCTCGGACCGCATACTAGTATGTCGTTTTTCACGATTTCGGAGGATTTTAAAAAAAGGTGAAAATCACGCAAAAGCGAAAGGCTATAGTCCATGGTGTCGGAGGGCATACTATAGTATGTCGTTTTTCACGATTTCGGAGGATTTGAAAAAAAGGTGAAAATCACGCAAAAGCGAAAGGCTATAGTCCATGGTGTCGGAGGGCATACTATAGTATGTCGTTTTTCACGATTTCGGAGGATTAAAAAAAAAGGTGAAAATCACGCAAAAGCGAAAGGCTATAGTCCATGGTGTCGGAGGGCATACTATAGTATGTCGTTTTTCACGATTTCGGAGGATTTAAAAAAAAAGGTGAAAATCACGCAAAAGCGAAAGGCTATAGTCCATGGTCTCGGACCGCATACTAGTATGTCGTTTTTCACGATTTCGGAGGATTTAAAAAAAAAAGGTGAAAATCACGCAAAAGCGAAAGGCTATAGTCCATGGTGTCGGAGGGCATACTATAGTATGTGGTTTTTCACGATTTCGGAGGATTTAAAAAAAAAGGTGAAAATCACGCAAAAGCGAAAGGCTATAGTCCATGGTGTCGGAGAGCATACTATAGTATGTCGTTTTTAACGATTTCGGAGGATTTAAAAAAAAAAGGTGAAAATCACGCAAAAGCAAAAGGCTATAGTCCATGGTGTCGGAGGGCATACTATAGTATGTCGTTTTTCACGATTTCGGAGGATTAAAAAAAAAGGTGAAAATCACGCAAAAGCGAAAGGCTATAGTCCATGGTGTCGGAGGGCATACTATAGTATGTCGTTTTTCACGATTTCGGAGGATTTGAAAAAAAGGTGAAAATCACGCAAAAGCGAAAGGCTATAGTCCATGGTGTCGGAGGGCATACTATAGTATGTGGTTTTTCACGATTTCGGAGGATTTATAAAAAAAGGTGAAAATCACGCAAAATTCGAAAGGCTATAGTCCATGGTGTCGGAGGGCATACTATAGTATGTCGTTTTTCACGATTTCGGAGGATTTGAAAAAAAGGTGCAAATCACGCAAAAGCGAAAGGCTATAGTCCATGGTGTCGGAGAGCATACTATAGTATGTCGTTTTTAACGATTTCGGAGGATTTAAAAAAAAGGTGAAAATCACGCAAAAGCAAAAGGCTATAGTCCATGGTGTCGGAGGGCATACTATAGTATGTCGTTTTTCACGATTTCGGAGGATTTGAAAAAAAGGTGAAAATCACGCAAAAGCGAAAGGCTATAGTCCATGGTGTCGGACCGCATACTAGTATGTCGTTTTTCACGATTTCGGAGGATTTTAAAAAAAAGGTGAAAATCACGCAAAAGCGAAAGGCTATAGTCCATGGTCTCGGACCGCATACTAGTATGTCGTTTTTCACGATTTCGGAGGATTTTAAAAAAAAAGGTGAAAATCACGAAAAAGCGAAAGGCGTGTCGGAGGAGATACTATAGTATGTCGTTTTTCACGATTTCGGAGGATTTGAAAAAAAGGTGAAAATCACGCAAAAGCGAAAGGCTATAGTCCATGGTGTCGGAGGGCATACTATAGTATGTCGTTTTTCACGATTTTGGAGGATTTGAAAAAAAGGTGAAAATCACGCAAAAGCGAAAGGCTATAGTCCATGGTGTCGGAGGGCATACTATAGTATGTCGTTTTTCACGATTTTGGAGGATTTGAAAAAAAGGTGAAAATCACGCAAAAGCGAAAGGCTATAGTCCATGGTGTCGGAGGGCATACTATAGTATGTCGTTTTTCACGATTTCGGAGGATTTGAAAAAAAGGTGAAAATCACGCAAAAGCGAAAGGCTATAGTCCATGGTGTCGGAGGGCATACTATAGTATGTCGTTTTTCACGATTTCGGAGGATTTGAAAAAAAGGTGAAAATCACGCAAAAGCGAAAGGCTATAGTCCATGGTGTCGGAGGCCATACTATAGTATGTCGTTTTTCACGATTTCGGAGGATTAAAAAAAAAGGTGAAAATCACGCAAAAGCGAAAGGCTATAGTCCATGGTGTCGGAGGGCATACTATAGTATGTCGTTTTTCACGATTTCGGAGGATTTAAAAAAAAAAGTGAAAATCACGCAAAAGCGAAAGGCTATAGTCCATGGTCTCGGACCGCATACTAGTATGTCGTTTTTCACGATTTCGGAGGATTTAAAAAAAAAAGGTGAAAATCACGCAAAAGCGAAAGGTTATAGTCCATGGTGTCGGAGGGCATACTATAGTATGTCGTTTTTCACGATTTCGGAGGATTTAAAAAAAAAAGGTGAAAATCACGCAAAAGCGAAAGGCTATAGTCCATGGTGTCGGAGGGCATACTATAGTATGTGGTTTTTCACGATTTCGGAGGATTTATAAAAAAAGGTGAAAATCACGCAAAAGCGAAAGGCTATAGTCCATGGTGTCGGAGGGCATACTATAGTATGTCGTTTTTCACGATTTCGGAGGATTTGAAAAAAAGGTGCAAATCACGCAAAAGCGAAAGGCTATAGTCCATGGTGTCGGAGAGCATACTATAGTATGTCGTTTTTAACGATTTCGGAGGATTTAAAAAAAAGGTGAAAATCACGCAAAAGCAAAAGGCTATAGTCCATGGTGTCGGAGGGCATACTATAGTATGTCGTTTTTCACGATTTCGGAGGATTTGAAAAAAAGGTGAAAATCACGCAAAAGCGAAAGGCTATAGTCCATGGTGTCGGAGGGCATACTATAGTATGTCGTTTTTCACGATTTCGGAGGATTTAAAAAAAAAGGTGAAAATCACGCAAAAGCGAAAGGCTATAGTCCATGGTCTCGGACCGCATACTAGTATGTCGTTTTTCACGATTTCGGAGGATTTTAAAAAAAAAGGTGAAAATCACGAAAAAGCTAAAGGCGTGTCGGAGGAGATACTATAGTATGTCGTTTTTCACGATTTCGGAGGATTTGAAAAAAAGGTGAAAATCACGCAAAAGCGAAAGGCTATAGTCCATGGTGTCGGAGGGCATACTATAGTATGTCGTTTTTCACGATTTTGGAGGATTTGAAAAAAAGGTGAAAATCACGCAAAAGCGAAAGGCTATAGTCCATGGTGTCGGAGGGCATACTATAGTATGTCGTTTTTCACGATTTTGGAGGATTTGAAAAAAAGGTGAAAATCACGCAAAAGCGAAAGGCTATAGTCCATGGTGTCGGAGGGCATACTATAGTATGTCGTTTTTCACGATTTCGGAGGATTTGAAAAAAAGGTGAAAATCACGCAAAAGCGAAAGGCTATAGTCCATGGTGTCGGAGGGCATACTATAGTATGTCGTTTTTCACGATTTCGGAGGATTTGAAAAAAAGGTGAAAATCACGCAAAAGCGAAAGGCTATAGTCCATGGTGTCGGAGGGCATACTATAGTATGTCGTTTTTCACGATTTTGGAGGATTTTAAAAAAAGGTGAAAATCACGCAAAAGCGAAAGGCTATAGTCCATGGTGTCGGAGGGCATACTATAGTATGTCGTTTTTCACGATTTCGGAGGATTTAAAAAAAAAAGGTGAAAATCACGCAAAAGCGAAAGGCTATAGTCCATGGTGTCGGAGGGCATACTATAGTATGTCGTTTTTCACGATTTCGGAGGATTTTAAAAAAAGGTGAAAATCACGCAAAAGCGAAAGGCTATAGTCCATGGTGTCGGAGGGCATACTATAGTATGTCGTTTTTCACGATTTCGGAGGATTTAAAAAAAAAGGTGAAAATCACGCAAAAGCGAAAGGCTATAGTCCATGGTCTCGGACCGCATACTAGTATGTCGTTTTTCACGATTTCGGAGGATTTTAAAAAAAGGTGAAAATCACGCAAAAGCAAAAGGCTATAGTCCATGGTGTCGGAGGGCATACTATAGTATGTCGTTTTTCACGATTTCGGAGGATTTGAAAAAAAGGTGAAAATCACGCAAAAGCGAAAGGCTATAGTCCATGGTGTCGGAGGGCATACTATAGTATGTCGTTTTTCACGATTTCGGAGGATTAAAAAAAAGGTGAAAATCACGCAAAAGCGAAAGGCTATAGTCCATGGTGTCGGAGGGCATACTATAGTATGTCGTTTTTCACGATTTCGGAGGATTTAAAAAAAAAGGTGAAAATCACGCAAAAGCGAAAGGCTATAGTCCATGGTCTCGGACCGCATACTAGTATGTCGTTTTTCACGATTTCGGAGGATTTAAAAAAAAAAGGTGAAAATCACGCAAAAGCGAAAGGCTATAGTCCATGGTGTCGGAGGGCATACTATAGTATGTGGTTTTTCACGATTTCGGAGGATTTAAAAAAAAAGGTGAAAATCACGCAAAAGCGAAAGGCTATAGTCCATGGTGTCGGAGAGCATACTATAGTATGTCGTTTTTCACGATTTTGGAGGATTTGAAAAAAAGGTGAAAATCACGCAAAAGCGAAAGGCTATAGTCCATGGTGTCGGAGGGCATACTATAGTATGTCGTTTTTCACGATTTTGGAGGATTTGAAAAAAAGGTGAAAATCACGCAAAAGCGAAAGGCTATAGTCCATGGTGTCGGAGGGCATACTATAGTATGTCGTTTTTCACGATTTCGGAGGATTTGAAAAAAAGGTGAAAATCACGCAAAAGCGAAAGGCTATAGTCCATGGTGTCGGAGGGCATACTATAGTATGTCGTTTTTCACGATTTCGGAGGATTTGAAAAAAAGGTGAAAATCACGCAAAAGCGAAAGGCTATAGTCCATGGTGTCGGAGGGCATACTATAGTATGTCGTTTTTCACGATTTTGGAGGATTTTAAAAAAAGGTGAAAATCACGCAAAAGCGAAAGGCTATAGTCCATGGTGTCGGAGGGCATACTATAGTATGTCGTTTTTCACGATTTCGGAGGATTTAAAAAAAAAAGGTGAAAATCACGCAAAAGCGAAAGGCTATAGTCCATGGTGTCGGAGGGCATACTATAGTATGTCGTTTTTCACGATTTCGGAGGATTTTAAAAAAAGGTGAAAATCACGCAAAAGCGAAAGGCTATAGTCCATGGTGTCGGAGGGCATACTATAGTATGTCGTTTTTCACGATTTCGGAGGATTTAAAAAAAAAGGTGAAAATCACGCAAAAGCGAAAGGCTATAGTCCATGGTCTCGGACCGCATACTAGTATGTCGTTTTTCACGATTTCGGAGGATTTTAAAAAAAGGTGAAAATCACGCAAAAGCGAAAGGCTATAGTCCATGGTGTCGGAGGGCATACTATAGTATGTCGTTTTTCACGATTTCGGAGGATTTGAAAAAAAGGTGAAAATCACGCAAAAGCGAAAGGCTATAGTCCATGGTGTCGGAGGGCATACTATAGTATGTCGTTTTTCACGATTTCGGAGGATTAAAAAAAAAGGTGAAAATCACGCAAAAGCGAAAGGCTATAGTCCATGGTGTCGGAGGGCATACTATAGTATGTCGTTTTTCACGATTTCGGAGGATTTAAAAAAAAAGGTGAAAATCACGCAAAAGCGAAAGGCTATAGTCCATGGTCTCGGACCGCATACTAGTATGTCGTTTTTCACGATTTCGGAGGATTTAAAAAAAAAAGGTGAAAATCACGCAAAAGCGAAAGGCTATAGTCCATGGTGTCGGAGGGCATACTATAGTATGTGGTTTTTCACGATTTCGGAGGATTTAAAAAAAAAGGTGAAAATCACGCAAAAGCGAAAGGCTATAGTCCATGGTGTCGGAGAGCATACTATAGTATGTCGTTTTTAACGATTTCGGAGGATTTAAAAAAAAAAGGTGAAAATCACGCAAAAGCAAAAGGCTATAGTCCATGGTGTCGGAGGGCATACTATAGTATGTCGTTTTTCACGATTTCGGAGGATTAAAAAAAAAGGTGAAAATCACGCAAAAGCGAAAGGCTATAGTCCATGGTGTCGGAGGGCATACTATAGTATGTCGTTTTTCACGATTTCGGAGGATTTGAAAAAAAGGTGAAAATCACGCAAAAGCGAAAGGCTATAGTCCATGGTGTCGGAGGGCATACTATAGTATGTGGTTTTTCACGATTTCGGAGGATTTATAAAAAAAGGTGAAAATCACGCAAAATTCGAAAGGCTATAGTCCATGGTGTCGGAGGGCATACTATAGTATGTCGTTTTTCACGATTTCGGAGGATTTGAAAAAAAGGTGCAAATCACGCAAAAGCGAAAGGCTATAGTCCATGGTGTCGGAGAGCATACTATAGTATGTCGTTTTTAACGATTTCGGAGGATTTAAAAAAAAGGTGAAAATCACGCAAAAGCAAAAGGCTATAGTCCATGGTGTCGGAGGGCATACTATAGTATGTCGTTTTTCACGATTTCGGAGGATTTGAAAAAAAGGTGAAAATCACGCAAAAGCGAAAGGCTATAGTCCATGGTGTCGGACCGCATACTAGTATGTCGTTTTTCACGATTTCGGAGGATTTTAAAAAAAAGGTGAAAATCACGCAAAAGCGAAAGGCTATAGTCCATGGTCTCGGACCGCATACTAGTATGTCGTTTTTCACGATTTCGGAGGATTTTAAAAAAAAAGGTGAAAATCACGAAAAAGCGAAAGGCGTGTCGGAGGAGATACTATAGTATGTCGTTTTTCACGATTTCGGAGGATTTGAAAAAAAGGTGAAAATCACGCAAAAGCGAAAGGCTATAGTCCATGGTGTCGGAGGGCATACTATAGTATGTCGTTTTTCACGATTTTGGAGGATTTGAAAAAAAGGTGAAAATCACGCAAAAGCGAAAGGCTATAGTCCATGGTGTCGGAGGGCATACTATAGTATGTCGTTTTTCACGATTTTGGAGGATTTGAAAAAAAGGTGAAAATCACGCAAAAGCGAAAGGCTATAGTCCATGGTGTCGGAGGGCATACTATAGTATGTCGTTTTTCACGATTTCGGAGGATTTGAAAAAAAGGTGAAAATCACGCAAAAGCGAAAGGCTATAGTCCATGGTGTCGGAGGGCATACTATAGTATGTCGTTTTTCACGATTTCGGAGGATTTGAAAAAAAGGTGAAAATCACGCAAAAGCGAAAGGCTATAGTCCATGGTGTCGGAGGGCATACTATAGTATGTCGTTTTTCACGATTTTGGAGGATTTTAAAAAAAGGTGAAAATCACGCAAAAGCGAAAGGCTATAGTCCATGGTGTCGGAGGGCATACTATAGTATGTCGTTTTTCACGATTTCGGAGGATTTAAAAAAAAAAGGTGAAAATCACGCAAAAGCGAAAGGCTATAGTCCATGGTGTCGGAGGGCATACTATAGTATGTCGTTTTTCACGATTTCGGAGGATTTTAAAAAAAGGTGAAAATCACGCAAAAGCGAAAGGCTATAGTCCATGGTGTCGGAGGGCATACTATAGTATGTTGTTTTTCACGATTTCGGAGGATTTGAAAAAAAGGTGAAAATCACGCAAAAGCGAAAGGCTATAGTCCATGGTGTCGGAGGGCATACTATAGTATGTCGTTTTTCACGATTTCGGAGGATTTTAAAAAAAAGGTGAAAATCACGCAAAAGCGAAAGGCTATAGTCCATGGTCTCGGACCGCATACTAGTATGTCGTTTTTCACGATTTCGGAGGATTTAAAAAAAAAAGGTGAAAATCACGCAAAAGCGAAAGGCTATAGTCCATGGTGTCGGAGGGCATACTATAGTATGTGGTTTTTCACGATTTCGGAGGATTTAAAAAAAAAGGTGAAAATCACGCAAAAGCGAAAGGCTATAGTCCATGGTGTCGGAGGGCATACTATAGTATGTCGTTTTTCACGATTTCGGAGGATTTGAAAAAAAGGTGAAAATCACGCAAAAGCGAAAGGCTATAGTCCATGGTGTCGGAGGGCATACTATAGTATGTCGTTTTTCACGATTTCGGAGGATTTGAAAAAAAGGTGAAAATCACGCAAAAGCGAAAGGCTATAGTCCATGGTGTCGGAGGGCATACTATAGTATGTCGTTTTTCACGATTTCGGAGGATTTAAAAAAAAAGGTGAAAATCACGCAAAATTCGAAAGGCTATAGTCCATGGTGTCGGAGGGCATACTATAGTATGTCGTTTTTCACGATTTCGGAGGATTTGAAAAAAAGGTGAAAATCACGCAAAAGCGAAAGGCTATAGTCCATGGTGTCGGAGGGCATACTATAGTATGTCGTTTTTCACGATTTCGGAGGATTTGAAAAAAAGGTGAAAATCACGCAAAAGCGAAAGGCTATAGTCCATGGTGTCGGAGGGCATACTATAGTATGTCGTTTTTCACGATTTCGGAGGATTTAAAAAAAAAGGTGAAAATCACGCAAAATTCGAAAGGCTATAGTCCATGGTGTCGGAGGGCATACTATAGTATGTCGTTTTTCACGATTTCGGAGGATTTGAAAAAAAGGTGAAAATCACGCAAAAGCGAAAGGCTATAGTCCATGGTGTCGGAGGGCATACTATAGTATGTCGTTTTTCACGATTTCGGAGGATTTTAAAAAAAGGTGAAAATCACGCAAAAGCGAAAGGCTATAGTCCATGGTGTCGGAGGGCATACTATAGTATGTTGTTTTTCACGATTTCGGAGGATTTGAAAAAAAGGTGAAAATCACGCAAAAGCGAAAGGCTATAGTCCATGGTGTCGGAGGGCATACTATAGTATGTCGTTTTTCACGATTTCGGAGGATTTTAAAAAAAAAGGTGAAAATCACGCAAAAGCGAAAGGCTATAGTCCATGGTCTCGGACCGCATACTAGTATGTCGTTTTTCACGATTTCGGAGGATTTAAAAAAAAAAGGTGAAAATCACGCAAAAGCGAAAGGCTATAGTCCATGGTGTCGGAGGGCATACTATAGTATGTGGTTTTTCACGATTTCGGAGGATTTAAAAAAAAAGGTGAAAATCACGCAAAAGCGAAAGGCTATAGTCCATGGTGTCGGAGGGCATACTATAGTATGTCGTTTTTCACGATTTCGGAGGATTTGAAAAAAAGGTGAAAATCACGCAAAAGCGAAAGGCTATAGTCCATGGTGTCGGAGAGCATACTATAGTATGTCGTTTTTAACGATTTCGGAGGATTTTTAAAAAAAGGTGAAAATCACGCAAAAGCAAAAGGCTATAGTCCATGGTGTCGGAGGGCATACTATAGTATGTCGTTTTTCACGATTTCGGAGGATTAAAAAAAAAGGTGAAAATCACGCAAAAGCGAAAGGCTATAGTCCATGGTGTCGGAGGGCATACTATAGTATGTCGTTTTTCACGATTTCGGAGGATTTGAAAAAAAGGTGAAAATCACGCAAAAGCGAAAGGCTATAGTCCATGGTGTCGGAGGGCATACTATAGTATGTCGTTTTTCACGATTTCGGAGGATTTAAAAAAAAAGGTGAAAATCACGCAAAATTCGAAAGGCTATAGTCCATGGTGTCGGAGGGCATACTATAGTATGTCGTTTTTCACGATTTCGGAGGATTTGAAAAAAAGGTGAAAATCACGCAAAAGCGAAAGGCTATAGTCCATGGTGTCGGAGGGCATACTATAGTATGTCGTTTTTCACGATTTCGGAGGATTTGAAAAAAAGGTGAAAATCACGCAAAAGCGAAAGGCTATAGTCCATGGTGTCGGAGGGCATACTATAGTATGTGGTTTTTCACGATTTCGGAGGATTTAAAAAAAAAGGTGAAAATCACGCAAAAGCGAAAGGCTATAGTCCATGGTGTCGGAGGGCATACTATAGTATGTCGTTTTTCACGATTTCGGAGGATTTGAAAAAAAGGTGAAAATCACGCAAAAGCGAAAGGCTATAGTCCATGGTGTCGGAGAGCATACTATAGTATGTCGTTTTTAACGATTTCAGAGGATTTTTAAAAAAAGGTGAAAATCACGCAAAAGCAAAAGGCTATAGTCCATGGTGTCGGAGGGCATACTATAGTATGTCGTTTTTCACGATTTCGGAGGATTAAAAAAAAAGGTGAAAATCACGCAAAAGCGAAAGGCTATAGTCCATGGTGTCGGAGGGCATACTATAGTATGTCGTTTTTCACGATTTCGGAGGATTTAAAAAAAAAGGTGAAAATCACGCAAAATTCGAAAGGCTATAGTCCATGGTGTCGGAGGGCATACTATAGTATGTCGTTTTTCACGATTTCGGAGGATTTGAAAAAAAGGTGAAAATCACGCAAAAGCGAAAGGCTATAGTCCATGGTGTCGGAGGGCATACTATAGTATGTCGTTTTTCACGATTTCGGAGGATTTGAAAAAAAGGTGAAAATCACGCAAAAGCGAAAGGCTATAGTCCATGGTGTCGGAGGGCATACTATAGTATGTCGTTTTTCACGATTTCGGAGGATTTAAAAAAAAAGGTGAAAATCACGCAAAAGCGAAAGGCTATAGTCCATGGTCTCGGACCGCATACTAGTATGTCGTTTTTCACGATTTCGGAGGATTTTTAAAAAAAAGGTGAAAATCACGCAAAAGCGAAAGGCTATAGTCCATGGTGTCGGAGGGCATACTATAGTATGTGGTTTTTCACGATTTCGGAGGATTTAAAAAAAAAGGTGAAAATCACGCAAAAGCGAAAGGCTATAGTCCATGGTGTCGGAGGGCATACTATAGTATGTCGTTTTTCACGATTTCGGAGGATTTGAAAAAAAGGTGAAAATCACGCAAAAGCGAAAGGCTATAGTCCATGGTGTCGGAGAGCATACTATAGTATGTCGTTTTTAACGATTTCGGAGGATTTTTAAAAAAAGGTGAAAATCACGCAAAAGCAAAAGGCTATAGTCCATGGTGTCGGAGGGCATACTATAGTATGTCGTTTTTCACGATTTCGGAGGATTAAAAAAAAAGGTGAAAATCACGCAAAAGCGAAAGGCTATAGTCCATGGTGTCGGAGGGCATACTATAGTATGTCGTTTTTCACGATTTCGGAGGATTTGAAAAAAAGGTGAAAATCACGCAAAAGCGAAAGGCTATAGTCCATGGTGTCGGAGGGCATACTATAGTATGTCGTTTTTCACGATTTCGGAGGATTTAAAAAAAAAGGTGAAAATCACGCAAAATTCGAAAGGCTATAGTCCATGGTGTCGGAGGGCATACTATAGTATGTCGTTTTTCACGATTTCGGAGGATTTGAAAAAAAGGTGAAAATCACGCAAAAGCGAAAGGCTATAGTCCATGGTGTCGGAGGGCATACTATAGTATGTCGTTTTTCACGATTTCGGAGGATTTGAAAAAAAGGTGAAAATCACGCAAAAGCGAAAGGCTATAGTCCATGGTGTCGGAGGGCATACTATAGTATGTCGTTTTTCACGATTTCGGAGGATTTAAAAAAAAAGGTGAAAATCACGCAAAAGCGAAAGGCTATAGTCCATGGTCTCGGACCGCATACTAGTATGTCGTTTTTCACGATTTCGAAGGATTTTTTAAAAAAAAAGGTGAAAATCACGCAAAAGCGAAAGGTTATAGTCCATGGTGTCGGAGGGCATACTATAGTATGTCGTTTTTCACAATTTCGGAGGATTTAAAAAAAAAAGGTGAAAATCACGCAAAAGCGAAAGGCTATAGTCCATGGTGTCGGAGGGCATACTATAGTATGTCGTTTTTCACGATTTCGGAGGATTTTAAAAAAAGGTGAAAATCACGCAAAAGCGAAAGGCTATAGTCCATGGTGTCGGAGGGCATACTATAGTATGTCGTTTTTCACGATTTCGGAGGATTTGAAAAAAAGGTGAAAATCACGCAAAAGCGAAAGGCTATAGTCCATGGTGTCGGAGGGCATACTATAGTATGTCGTTTTTCACGATTTCGGAGGATTAAAAAAAAAGGTGAAAATCACGCAAAAGCGAAAGGCTATAGTCCATGGTGTCGGAGGGCATACTATAGTATGTCGTTTTTCACGATTTCGGAGGATTTAAAAAAAAAGGTGAAAATCACGCAAAAGCGAAAGGCTATAGTCCATGGTCTCGGACCGCATACTAGTATGTCGTTTTTCACGATTTCGGAGGATTTAAAAAAAAAAGGTGAAAATCACGCAAAAGCGAAAGGTTATAGTCCATGGTGTCGGAGGGCATACTATAGTATGTCGTTTTTCACGATTTCGGAGGATTTAAAAAAAAAAGGTGAAAATCACGCAAAAGCGAAAGGCTATAGTCCATGGTGTCGGAGGGCATACTATAGTATGTCGTTTTTCACGATTTCGGAGGATTTAAAAAAAAAGTGAAAATCACGCAAAAGCGAAAGGCTATAGTCCATGGTGTCGGAGGGCATACTATAGTATGTCGTTTTTCACGATTTCGGAGGATTTGAAAAAAAGGTGAAAATCACGCAAAAGCGAAAGGCTATAGTCCATGGTGTCGGAGGGCATACTATAGTATGTGGTTTTTCACGATTTCGGAGGATTTATAAAAAAAGGTGAAAATCACGCAAAAGCGAAAGGCTATAGTCCATGGTGTCGGAGGGCATACTATAGTATGTCGTTTTTCACGATTTCGGAGGATTTGAAAAAAAGGTGCAAATCACGCAAAAGCGAAAGGCTATAGTCCATGGTGTCGGAGAGCATACTATAGTATGTCGTTTTTAACGATTTCGGAGGATTTAAAAAAAAGGTGAAAATCACGCAAAAGCAAAAGGCTATAGTCCATGGTGTCGGAGGGCATACTATAGTATGTCGTTTTTCACGATTTCGGAGGATTTGAAAAAAAGGTGAAAATCACGCAAAAGCGAAAGGCTATAGTCCATGGTGTCGGAGGGCATACTATAGTATGTCGTTTTTCACGATTTCGGAGGATTTAAAAAAAAAAGGTGAAAATCACGCAAAAGCGAAAGGCTATAGTCCATGGTCTCGGACCGCATACTAGTATGTCGTTTTTCACGATTTCGGAGGATTTAAAAAAAAAAGGTGAAAATCACGCAAAAGCGAAAGGCGTGTCGGAGGAGATACTATAGTATGTCGTTTTTCACGATTTCGGAGGATTTGAAAAAAAGGTGAAAATCACGCAAAAGCGAAAGGCTATAGTCCATGGTGTCGGAGGGCATACTATAGTATGTCGTTTTTCACGATTTTGGAGGATTTGAAAAAAAGGTGAAAATCACGCAAAAGCGAAAGGCTATAGTCCATGGTGTCGGAGGGCATACTATAGTATGTCGTTTTTCACGATTTCGGAGGATTTTAAAAAAAAGTGAAAATCACGCAAAAGCGAAAGGCTATAGTCCATGGTGTCGGAGGGCATACTATAGTATGTCGTTTTTCACGATTTCGGAGGATTTGAAAAAAAGGTGAAAATCACGCAAAAGCGAAAGGCTATAGTCCATGGTGTCGGAGGGCATACTATAGTATGTGGTTTTTCACGATTTCGGAGGATTTATAAAAAAAGGTGAAAATCACGCAAAAGCGAAAGGCTATAGTCCATGGTGTCGGAGGGCATACTATAGTATGTCGTTTTTCACGATTTCGGAGGATTTGAAAAAAAGGTGCAAATCACGCAAAAGCGAAAGGCTATAGTCCATGGTGTCGGAGAGCATACTATAGTATGTCGTTTTTAACGATTTCGGAGGATTTAAAAAAAAAGGTGAAAATCACGCAAAAGCAAAAGGCTATAGTCCATGGTGTCGGAGGGCATACTATAGTATGTCGTTTTTCACGATTTCGGAGGATTTGAAAAAAAGGTGAAAATCACGCAAAAGCGAAAGGCTATAGTCCATGGTGTCGGAGGGCATACTATAGTATGTCGTTTTTCACGATTTCGGAGGATTTAAAAAAAAAAGGTGAAAATCACGCAAAAGCGAAAGGCGTGTCGGAGGAGATACTATAGTATGTCGTTTTTCACGATTTCGGAGGATTTGAAAAAAAGGTGAAAATCACGCAAAAGCGAAAGGCTATAGTCCATGGTGTCGGAGGGCATACTATAGTATGTCGTTTTTCACGATTTTGGAGGATTTGAAAAAAAGGTGAAAATCACGCAAAAGCGAAAGGCTATAGTCCATGGTGTCGGAGGGCATACTATAGTATGTCGTTTTTCACGATTTTGGAGGATTTGAAAAAAAGGTGAAAATCACGCAAAAGCGAAAGGCTATAGTCCATGGTGTCGGAGGGCATACTATAGTATGTCGTTTTTCACGATTTCGGAGGATTTGAAAAAAAGGTGAAAATCACGCAAAAGCGAAAGGCTATAGTCCATGGTGTCGGAGGGCATACTATAGTATGTCGTTTTTCACGATTTCGGAGGATTTGAAAAAAAGGTGAAAATCACGCAAAAGCGAAAGGCTATAGTCCATGGTGTCGGAGGGCATACTATAGTATGTCGTTTTTCACGATTTTGGAGGATTTTAAAAAAAGGTGAAAATCACGCAAAAGCGAAAGGCTATAGTCCATGGTGTCGGAGGGCATACTATAGTATGTCGTTTTTCACGATTTCGGAGGATTAAAAAAAAAAGGTGAAAATCACGCAAAAGCGAAAGGCTATAGTCCATGGTGTCGGAGGGCATACTATAGTATGTCGTTTTTCACGATTTCGGAGGATTTTAAAAAAAGGTGAAAATCACGCAAAAGCGAAAGGCTATAGTCCATGGTGTCGGAGGGCATACTATAGTATGTCGTTTTTCACGATTTCGGAGGATTTAAAAAAAAGGTGAAAATCACGCAAAAGCGAAAGGCTATAGTCCATGGTGTCGGAGGGCATACTATAGTATGTCGTTTTTCACGATTTCGGAGGATTTAAAAAAAAGGTGAAAATCACGCAAAAGCGAAAGGCTATAGTCCATGGTGTCGGAGGGCATACTATAGTATGTGGTTTTTCACGATTTCGGAGGATTTAAAAAAAAAGGTGAAAATCACGCAAAAGCGAAAGGCTATAGTCCATGGTGTCGGAGGGCATACTATAGTATGTCGTTTTTCACGATTTCGGAGGATTAAAAAAAAGGTGAAAATCACGCAAAAGCGAAAGGCTATAGTCCATGGTGTCGGAGGGCATACTATAGTATGTCGTTTTTCACGATTTCGGAGGATTTGAAAAAAAGGTGAAAATCACGCAAAAGCGAAAGGCTATAGTCCATGGTGTCGGAGGGCATACTATAGTATGTCGTTTTTCACGATTTCGGAGGATTTAAAAAAAAAGGTGAAAATCACGCAAAAGCGAAAGGCTATAGTCCATGGTGTCGGAGGGCATACTATAGTATGTCGTTTTTCACGATTTCGGAGGATTTGAAAAAAAGGTGAAAATCACGCAAAAGCGAAAGGCTATAGTCCATGGTGTCGGAGGGCATATAGTATGTCGTTTTTCACGATTTCGGAGGATTAAAAAAAAAGGTGAAAATCACGCAAAAGCGAAAGGCTATAGTCCATGGTGTCGGAGGGCATACTATAGTATGTGGTTTTTCACGATTTCGGAGGATTTAAAAAAAAGGTGAAAATCACGCAAAAGCGAAAGGCTATAGTCCATGGTGTCGGAGGGCATACTATAGTATGTCGTTTTTCACGATTTCGGAGGATTTGAAAAAAAGGTGAAAATCACGCAAAAGCGAAAGGCTATAGTCCATGGTGTCGGAGGGCATACTATAGTATGTCGTTTTTCACGATTTCGGAGGATTTTAAAAAAAAGGTGAAAATCACGCAAAAGCGAAAGGCTATAGTCCATGGTGTCGGAGGGCATACTATAGTATGTCGTTTTTCACGATTTCGGAGGATTAAAAAAAAAGGTGAAAATCACGCAAAAGCGAAAGGCTATAGTCCATGGTGTCGGAGGGCATACTATAGTATGTCGTTTTTCACGATTTCGGAGGATTTGAAAAAAAGGTGAAAATCACGCAAAAGCGAAAGGCTATAGTCCATGGTGTCGGAGGGCATACTATAGTATGTCGTTTTTCACGATTTCGGAGGATTTAAAAAAAAGGTGAAAATCACGCAAAAGCGAAAGGCTATAGTCCATGGTGTCGGAGGGCATACTATAGTATGTCGTTTTTCACGATTTCGGAGGATTTGAAAAAAGGTGAAAATCACGCAAAAGCGAAAGGCTATAGTCCATGGTGTCGGAGGGCATATAGTATGTCGTTTTTCACGATTTCGGAGGATTAAAAAAAAAGGTGAAAATCACGCAAAAGCGAAAGGCTATAGTCCATGGTGTCGGAGGGCATACTATAGTATGTGGTTTTTCACGATTTCGGAGGATTAAAAAAAAAGGTGAAAATCACGCAAAAGCGAAAGGCTATAGTCCATGGTGTCGGAGGGCATACTATAGTATGTCGTTTTTCACGATTTCGGAGGATTTGAAAAAAAGGTGAAAATCACGCAAAAGCGAAAGGCTATAGTCCATGGTGTCGGAGGGCATACTATAGTATGTCGTTTTTCACGATTTCGGAGGATTTTTAAAAAAAAAGGTGAAAATCACGCAAAAGCGAAAGGCTATAGTCCATGGTGTCGGAGGGCATACTATAGTATGTCGTTTTTCACGATTTCGGAGGATTTAAAAAAAAGGTGAAAATCACGCAAAAGCGAAAGGCTATAGTCCATGGTGTCGGAGGGCATACTATAGTATGTCGTTTTTCACGATTTCGGAGGATTTGAAAAAAAGGTGAAAATCACGCAAAAGCGAAAGGCTATAGTCCATGGTGTCGGAGGGCATACTATAGTATGTCGTTTTTCACGATTTCGGAGGATTTAAAAAAAAAGGTGAAAATCACGCAAAAGCGAAAGGCTATAGTCCATGGTGTCGGAGGGCATACTATAGTATGTGGTTTTTCACGATTTCGGAGGATTTAAAAAAAAGGTGAAAATCACGCAAAAGCGAAAGGCTATAGTCCATGGTGTCGGAGGGCATACTATAGTATGTCGTTTTTCACGATTTCGGAGGATTTAAAAAAAAAGGTGAAAATCACGCAAAAGCGAAAGGCTATAGTCCATGGTGTCGGAGGGCATACTATAGTATGTCGTTTTTCACGATTTCGGAGGATTTGAAAAAAAGGTGAAAATCACGCAAAAGCGAAAGGCTATAGTCCATGGTGTCGGAGGGCATATAGTATGTCGTTTTTCACGATTTCGGAGGATTAAAAAAAAAGGTGAAAATCACGCAAAAGCGAAAGGCTATAGTCCATGGTGTCGGAGGGCATACTATAGTATGTGGTTTTTCACGATTTCGGAGGATTTTAAAAAAAAGGTGAAAATCACGCAAAAGCGAAAGGCTATAGTCCATGGTGTCGGAGGGCATACTATAGTATGTCGTTTTTCACGATTTCGGAGGATTTGAAAAAAAGGTGAAAATCACGCAAAAGCGAAAGGCTATAGTCCATGGTGTCGGAGGGCATACTATAGTATGTCGTTTTTCACGATTTCGGAGGATTTTTAAAAAAAAAGGTGAAAATCACGCAAAAGCGAAAGGCTATAGTCCATGGTGTCGGAGGGCATACAAGTATGTCGTTTTTCACGATTTCGGAGGATTTAAAAAAAAGGTGAAAATCACGCAAAAGCGAAAGGCTATAGTCCATGGTGTCGGAGGGCATACTATAGTATGTCGTTTTTCACGATTTCGGAGGATTTGAAAAAAAGGTGAAAATCACGCAAAAGCGAAAGGCTATAGTCCATGGTGTCGGAGGGCATACTATAGTATGTCGTTTTTCACGATTTCGGAGGATTTAAAAAAAAAGGTGAAAATCACGCAAAAGCGAAAGGCTATAGTCCATGGTGTCGGAGGGCATACTATAGTATGTGGTTTTTCACGATTTCGGAGGATTTAAAAAAAAAGGTGAAAATCACGCAAAAGCGAAAGGCTATAGTCCATGGTGTCGGAGGGCATACTATAGTATGTCGTTTTTCACGATTTCGGAGGATTTAAAAAAAAAAGGTGAAAATCACGCAAAAGCGAAAGGCTATAGTCCATGGTCTCGGACCGCATACTAGTATGTCGTTTTTCACGATTTCGAAGGATTTTTTTAAAAAAAAGGTGAAAATCACGCAAAAGCGAAAGGCTATAGTCCATGGTGTCGGAGGGCATACTATAGTATGTCGTTTTTCACGATTTCGGAGGATTTTAAAAAAAGGTGAAAATCACGCAAAAGCGAAAGGCTATAGTCCATGGTGTCGGAGGGCATACTATAGTATGTCGTTTTTCACGATTTCGGAGGATTTAAAAAAAAGGTGAAAATCACGCAAAAGCGAAAGGCTATAGTCCATGGTGTCGGAGGGCATACTATAGTATGTGGTTTTTCACGATTTCGGAGGATTTAAAAAAAAAGGTGAAAATCACGCAAAAGCGAAAGGCTATAGTCCATGGTGTCGGAGGGCATACTATAGTATGTCGTTTTTCACGATTTCGGAGGATTAAAAAAAAAGGTGAAAATCACGCAAAAGCGAAAGGCTATAGTCCATGGTGTCGGAGGGCATACTATAGTATGTCGTTTTTCACGATTTCGGAGGATTTAAAAAAAAAGGTGAAAATCACGCAAAAGCGAAAGGCTATAGTCCATGGTGTCGGAGGGCATACTATAGTATGTCGTTTTTCACGATTTCGGAGGATTTGAAAAAAAGGTGAAAATCACGCAAAAGCGAAAGGCTATAGTCCATGGTGTCGGAGGGCATATAGTATGTCGTTTTTCACGATTTCGGAGGATTAAAAAAAAAGGTGAAAATCACGCAAAAGCGAAAGGCTATAGTCCATGGTGTCGGAGGGCATACTATAGTATGTGGTTTTTCACGATTTCGGAGGATTTAAAAAAAAAGGTGAAAATCACGCAAAAGCGAAAGGCTATAGTCCATGGTGTCGGAGGGCATACTATAGTATGTCGTTTTTCACGATTTCGGAGGATTTGAAAAAAAGGTGAAAATCACGCAAAAGCGAAAGGCTATAGTCCATGGTGTCGGAGGGCATACTATAGTATGTCGTTTTTCACGATTTCGGAGGATTTAAAAAAAAAAGGTGAAAATCACGCAAAAGCGAAAGGCTATAGTCCATGGTGTCGGAGGGCATACTATAGTATGTCGTTTTTCACGATTTCGGAGGATTTAAAAAAAAGGTGAAAATCACGCAAAAGCGAAAGGCTATAGTCCATGGTGTCGGAGGGCATACTATAGTATGTCGTTTTTCACGATTTCGGAGGATTTGAAAAAAAGGTGAAAATCACGCAAAAGCGAAAGGCTATAGTCCATGGTGTCGGAGGGCATACTATAGTATGTCGTTTTTCACGATTTCGGAGGATTTAAAAAAAAAAGGTGAAAATCACGCAAAAGCGAAAGGCTATAGTCCATGGTGTCGGAGGGCATACTATAGTATGTGGTTTTTCACGATTTCGGAGGATTTAAAAAAAAAGGTGAAAATCACGCAAAAGCGAAAGGCTATAGTCCATGGTGTCGGAGGGCATACTATAGTATGTCGTTTTTCACGATTTCGGAGGATTTAAAAAAAAAGGTGAAAATCACGCAAAAGCGAAAGGCTATAGTCCATGGTCTCGGACCGCATACTAGTATGTCGTTTTTCACGATTTCGGAGGATTTTAAAAAAAGGTGAAAATCACGCAAAAGCGAAAGGCTATAGTCCATGGTGTCGGAGGGCATACTATAGTATGTCGTTTTTCACGATTTCGGAGGATTTAAAAAAAAGGTGAAAATCACGCAAAAGCGAAAGGCTATAGTCCATGGTGTCGGAGGGCATACTATAGTATGTCGTTTTTCACGATTTCGGAGGATTTGAAAAAAAGGTGAAAATCACGCAAAAGCGAAAGGCTATAGTCCATGGTGTCGGAGGGCATACTATAGTATGTCGTTTTTCACGATTTCGGAGGATTTAAAAAAAAAAGGTGAAAATCACGCAAAAGCGAAAGGCTATAGTCCATGGTGTCGGAGGGCATACTATAGTATGTGGTTTTCCACGATTTCGGAGGATTTAAAAAAAAAGGTGAAAATCACGCAAAAGCGAAAGGCTATAGTCCATGGTGTCGGAGGGCATACTATAGTATGTCGTTTTTCACGATTTCGGAGGATTTAAAAAAAAAAGGTGAAAATCACGCAAAAGCGAAAGGCTATAGTCCATGGTCTCGGACCGCATACTAGTATGTCGTTTTTCACGATTTCGAAGGATTTTTTAAAAAAAAAGGTGAAAATCACGCAAAAGCGAAAGGCTATAGTCCATGGTGTCGGAGGGCATACTATAGTATGTCGTTTTTCACGATTTCGGAGGATTTAAAAAAAAGGTGAAAATCACGCAAAAGCGAAAGGCTATAGTCCATGGTGTCGGAGGGCATACTATAGTATGTCGTTTTTCACGATTTCGGAGGATTTAAAAAAAAAGGTGAAAATCACGCAAAAGCGAAAGGCTATAGTCCATGGTGTCGGAGGGCATACTATAGTATGTGGTTTTTCACGATTTCGGAGGATTTAAAAAAAAAGGTGAAAATCACGCAAAAGCGAAAGGCTATAGTCCATGGTGTCGGAGGGCATACTATAGTATGTCGTTTTTCACGATTTCGGAGGATTAAAAAAAAAGGTGAAAATCACGCAAAAGCGAAAGGCTATAGTCCATGGTGTCGGAGGGCATACTATAGTATGTCGTTTTTCACGATTTCGGAGGATTTAAAAAAAAAGGTGAAAATCACGCAAAAGCGAAAGGCTATAGTCCATGGTGTCGGAGGGCATACTATAGTATGTCGTTTTTCACGATTTCGGAGGATTTGAAAAAAAGGTGAAAATCACGCAAAAGCGAAAGGCTATAGTCCATGGTGTCGGAGGGCATATAGTATGTCGTTTTTCACGATTTCGGAGGATTAAAAAAAAAGGTGAAAATCACGCAAAAGCGAAAGGCTATAGTCCATGGTGTCGGAGGGCATACTATAGTATGTGGTTTTTCACGATTTCGGAGGATTTAAAAAAAAAGGTGAAAATCACGCAAAAGCGAAAGGCTATAGTCCATGGTGTCGGAGGGCATACTATAGTATGTCGTTTTTCACGATTTCGGAGGATTTGAAAAAAAGGTGAAAATCACGCAAAAGCGAAAGGCTATAGTCCATGGTGTCGGAGGGCATACTATAGTATGTCGTTTTTCACGATTTCGGAGGATTTAAAAAAAAAAGGTGAAAATCACGCAAAAGCGAAAGGCTATAGTCCATGGTGTCGGAGGGCATACTATAGTATGTCGTTTTTCACGATTTCGGAGGATTTAAAAAAAAGGTGAAAATCACGCAAAAGCGAAAGGCTATAGTCCATGGTGTCGGAGGGCATACTATAGTATGTCGTTTTTCACGATTTCGGAGGATTTGAAAAAAAGGTGAAAATCACGCAAAAGCGAAAGGCTATAGTCCATGGTGTCGGAGGGCATACTATAGTATGTCGTTTTTCACGATTTCGGAGGATTTAAAAAAAAAAGGTGAAAATCACGCAAAAGCGAAAGGCTATAGTCCATGGTGTCGGAGGGCATACTATAGTATGTGGTTTTTCACGATTTCGGAGGATTAAAAAAAAAAGGTGAAAATCACGCAAAAGCGAAAGGCTATAGTCCATGGTGTCGGAGGGCATACTATAGTATGTCGTTTTTCACGATTTCGGAGGATTTAAAAAAAAAAGGTGAAAATCACGCAAAAGCGAAAGGCTATAGTCCATGGTCTCGGACCGCATACTAGTATGTCGTTTTTCACGATTTCGGAGGATTTTAAAAAAAGGTGAAAATCACGCAAAAGCGAAAGGCTATAGTCCATGGTGTCGGAGGGCATACTATAGTATGTCGTTTTTCACGATTTCGGAGGATTTAAAAAAAAAGTGAAAATCACGCAAAAGCGAAAGGCTATAGTCCATGGTGTCGGAGGGCATACTATAGTATGTCGTTTTTCACGATTTCGGAGGATTTGAAAAAAAGGTGAAAATCACGCAAAAGCGAAAGGCTATAGTCCATGGTGTCGGAGGGCATACTATAGTATGTGGTTTTTCACGATTTCGGAGGATTTATAAAAAAAGGTGAAAATCACGCAAAAGCGAAAGGCTATAGTCCATGGTGTCGGAGGGCATACTATAGTATGTCGTTTTTCACGATTTCGGAGGATTTGAAAAAAAGGTGCAAATCACGCAAAAGCGAAAGGCTATAGTCCATGGTGTCGGAGAGCATACTATAGTATGTCGTTTTTAACGATTTCGGAGGATTTAAAAAAAAGGTGAAAATCACGCAAAAGCAAAAGGCTATAGTCCATGGTGTCGGAGGGCATACTATAGTATGTCGTTTTTCACGATTTCGGAGGATTTGAAAAAAAGGTGAAAATCACGCAAAAGCGAAAGGCTATAGTCCATGGTGTCGGAGGGCATACTATAGTATGTCGTTTTTCACGATTTCGGAGGATTTTAAAAAAAAGGTGAAAATCACGCAAAAGCGAAAGGCTATAGTCCATGGTCTCGGACCGCATACTAGTATGTCGTTTTTCACGATTTCGGAGGATTTAAAAAAAAAAGGTGAAAATCACGCAAAAGCGAAAGGCGTGTCGGAGGAGATACTATAGTATGTCGTTTTTCACGATTTCGGAGGATTTGAAAAAAAGGTGAAAATCACGCAAAAGCGAAAGGCTATAGTCCATGGTGTCGGAGGGCATACTATAGTATGTCGTTTTTCACGATTTTGGAGGATTTGAAAAAAAGGTGAAAATCACGCAAAAGCGAAAGGCTATAGTCCATGGTGTCGGAGGGCATACTATAGTATGTCGTTTTTCACGATTTTGGAGGATTTGAAAAAAAGGTGAAAATCACGCAAAAGCGAAAGGCTATAGTCCATGGTGTCGGAGGGCATACTATAGTATGTCGTTTTTCACGATTTCGGAGGATTTGAAAAAAAGGTGAAAATCACGCAAAAGCGAAAGGCTATAGTCCATGGTGTCGGAGGGCATACTATAGTATGTCGTTTTTCACGATTTCGGAGGATTTGAAAAAAAGGTGAAAATCACGCAAAAGCGAAAGGCTATAGTCCATGGTGTCGGAGGGCATACTATAGTATGTCGTTTTTCACGATTTTGGAGGATTTTAAAAAAAGGTGAAAATCACGCAAAAGCGAAAGGCTATAGTCCATGGTGTCGGAGGGCATACTATAGTATGTCGTTTTTCACGATTTCGGAGGATTTAAAAAAAAAAGGTGAAAATCACGCAAAAGCGAAAGGCTATAGTCCATGGTGTCGGAGGGCATACTATAGTATGTCGTTTTTCACGATTTCGGAGGATTTGAAAAAAAGGTGAAAATCACGCAAAAGCGAAAGGCTATAGTCCATGGTGTCGGAGGGCATACTATAGTATGTTGTTTTTCACGATTTCGGAGGATTTGAAAAAAAGGTGAAAATCACGCAAAAGCGAAAGGCTATAGTCCATGGTGTCGGAGGGCATACTATAGTATGTCGTTTTTCACGATTTCGGAGGATTTTTAAAAAAAAAGGTGAAAATCACGCAAAAGCGAAAGGCTATAGTCCATGGTGTCGGAGGGCATACTATAGTATGTCGTTTTTCACGATTTCGGAGGATTTTAAAAAAAGGTGAAAATCACGCAAAAGCGAAAGGCTATAGTCCATGGTGTCGGAGGGCATACTATAGTATGTCGTTTTTCACGATTTCGGAGGATTTAAAAAAAAGGTGAAAATCACGCAAAAGCGAAAGGCTATAGTCCATGGTGTCGGAGGGCATACTATAGTATGTGGTTTTTCACGATTTCGGAGGATTTAAAAAAAAAGGTGAAAATCACGCAAAAGCGAAAGGCTATAGTCCATGGTGTCGGAGGGCATACTATAGTATGTCGTTTTTCACGATTTCGGAGGATTAAAAAAAAAGGTGAAAATCACGCAAAAGCGAAAGGCTATAGTCCATGGTGTCGGAGGGCATACTATAGTATGTCGTTTTTCACGATTTCGGAGGATTTGAAAAAAAGGTGAAAATCACGCAAAAGCGAAAGGCTATAGTCCATGGTGTCGGAGGGCATACTATAGTATGTCGTTTTTCACGATTTCGGAGGATTTAAAAAAAAGGTGAAAATCACGCAAAAGCGAAAGGCTATAGTCCATGGTGTCGGAGGGCATACTATAGTATGTCGTTTTTCACGATTTCGGAGGATTTGAAAAAAAGGTGAAAATCACGCAAAAGCGAAAGGCTATAGTCCATGGTGTCGGAGGGCATACTATAGTATGTCGTTTTTCACGATTTCGGAGGATTTGAAAAAAAGGTGAAAATCACGCAAAAGCGAAAGGCTATAGTCCATGGTGTCGGAGGGCATACTATAGTATGTCGTTTTTCACGATTTCGGAGGATTAAAAAAAAAGGTGAAAATCACGCAAAAGCGAAAGGCTATAGTCCATGGTGTCGGAGGGCATACTATAGTATGTCGTTTTTCACGATTTCGGAGGATTTAAAAAAAAAGGTGAAAATCACGCAAAAGCGAAAGGCTATAGTCCATGGTCTCGGACCGCATACTAGTATGTCGTTTTTCACGATTTCGGAGGATTTAAAAAAAAAAGGTGAAAATCACGCAAAAGCGAAAGGCTATAGTCCATGGTGTCGGAGGGCATACTATAGTATGTGGTTTTTCACGATTTCGGAGGATTTAAAAAAAAAGGTGAAAATCACGCAAAAGCGAAAGGCTATAGTCCATGGTGTCGGAGGGCATACTATAGTATGTCGTTTTTCACGATTTCGGAGGATTTGAAAAAAAGGTGAAAATCACGCAAAAGCGAAAGGCTATAGTCCATGGTGTCGGAGAGCATACTATAGTATGTCGTTTTTAACGATTTCGGAGGATTTTTAAAAAAAGGTGAAAATCACGCAAAAGCAAAAGGCTATAGTCCATGGTGTCGGAGGGCATACTATAGTATGTCGTTTTTCACGATTTCGGAGGATTAAAAAAAAAGGTGAAAATCACGCAAAAGCGAAAGGCTATAGTCCATGGTGTCGGAGGGCATACTATAGTATGTCGTTTTTCACGATTTCGGAGGATTTGAAAAAAAGGTGAAAATCACGCAAAAGCGAAAGGCTATAGTCCATGGTGTCGGAGGGCATACTATAGTATGTCGTTTTTCACGATTTCGGAGGATTTAAAAAAAAAGGTGAAAATCACGCAAAATTCGAAAGGCTATAGTCCATGGTGTCGGAGGGCATACTATAGTATGTCGTTTTTCACGATTTCGGAGGATTTGAAAAAAAGGTGAAAATCACGCAAAAGCGAAAGGCTATAGTCCATGGTGTCGGAGGGCATACTATAGTATGTCGTTTTTCACGATTTCGGAGGATTTGAAAAAAAGGTGAAAATCACGCAAAAGCGAAAGGCTATAGTCCATGGTGTCGGAGGGCATACTATAGTATGTCGTTTTTCACGATTTCGGAGGATTTAAAAAAAAAGGTGAAAATCACGCAAAAGCGAAAGGCTATAGTCCATGGTCTCGGACCGCATACTAGTATGTCGTTTTTCACGATTTCGAAGGATTTTTAAAAAAAAAAGGTGAAAATCACGCAAAAGCGAAAGGTTATAGTCCATGGTGTCGGAGGGCATACTATAGTATGTCGTTTTTCACGATTTCGGAGGATTTTTAAAAAAAAGGTGAAAATCACGCAAAAGCGAAAGGCTATAGTCCATGGTGTCGGAGGGCATACTATAGTATGTCGTTTTTCACGATTTCGGAGGATTTTAAAAAAAGGTGAAAATCACGCAAAATCGAAAGGCTATAGTCCATGGTGTCGGAGGGCATACTATAGTATGTCGTTTTTCACGATTTCGGAGGATTTGAAAAAAAGGTGAAAATCACGCAAAAGCGAAAGGCTATAGTCCATGGTGTCGGAGGGCATACTATAGTATGTCGTTTTTCACGATTTCGGAGGATTAAAAAAAAAGGTGAAAATCACGCAAAAGCGAAAGGCTATAGTCCATGGTGTCGGAGGGCATACTATAGTATGTCGTTTTTCACGATTTCGGAGGATTTAAAAAAAAAAGGTGAAAATCACGCAAAAGCGAAAGGCTATAGTCCATGGTCTCGGACCGCATACTAGTATGTCGTTTTTCACGATTTCGGAGGATTTAAAAAAAAAAGGTGAAAATCACGCAAAAGCGAAAGGTTATAGTCCATGGTGTCGGAGGGCATACTATAGTATGTCGTTTTTCACGATTTCGGAGGATTTGAAAAAAAGGTGAAAATCACGCAAAAGCGAAAGGCTATAGTCCATGGTGTCGGAGGGCATACTATAGTATGTGGTTTTTCACGATTTCGGAGGATTTATAAAAAAAGGTGAAAATCACGCAAAAGCGAAAGGCTATAGTCCATGGTGTCGGAGGGCATACTATAGTATGTCGTTTTTCACGATTTAGGAGGATTTGAAAAAAAGGTGCAAATCACGCAAAAGCGAAAGGCTATAGTCCATGGTGTCGGAGAGCATACTATAGTATGTCGTTTTTAACGATTTCGGAGGATTTAAAAAAAAGGTGAAAATCACGCAAAAGCAAAAGGCTATAGTCCATGGTGTCGGAGGGCATACTATAGTATGTCGTCGTTTTTCACGATTTCGGAGGATTAAAAAAAAAGGTGAAAATCACGCAAAAGCGAAAGGCTATAGTCCATGGTGTCGGAGGGCATACTATAGTATGTCGTTTTTCACGATTTCGGAGGATTTGAAGAAAAGGTGAAAATCACGCAAAAGCGAAAGGCTATAGTCCATGGTGTCGGAGGGCATACTATAGTATGTCGTTTTTCACGATTTCGGAGGATTTGAAAAAAAGGTGAAAATCACGCAAGAGCGAAAGGCTATAGTCCATGGTGTCGGAGGGCATACTATAGTATGTCGTTTTTCACGATTTTGGAGGATTTGAAAAAAAGGTGAAAATCACGCAAAAGCGAAAGGCTATAGTCCATGGTGTCGGAGGGCATACTATAGTATGTCGTTTTTCACGATTTCGGAGGATTTTTAAAAAAAAAGGTGAAAATCACGCAAAAGCGAAAGGCTATAGTCCATGGTGTCGGAGGGCATACTATAGTATGTCGTTTTTCACGATTTCGGAGGATTTAAAAAAAAGGTGAAAATCACGCAAAAGCGAAAGGCTATAGTCCATGGTGTCGGAGGGCATACTATAGTATGTCGTTTTTCACGATTTCGGAGGATTTGAAAAAAAGGTGAAAATCACGCAAAAGCGAAAGGCTATAGTCCATGGTGTCGGAGGGCATACTATAGTATGTCGTTTTTCACGATTTTGGAGGATTTGAAAAAAAGGTGAAAATCACGCAAAAGCGAAAGGCTATAGTCCATGGTGTCGGAGGGCATACTATAGTATGTCGTTTTTCACGATTTCGGAGGATTTTAAAAAAAAAGGTGAAAATCACGCAAAAGCGAAAGGCTATAGTCCATGGTGTCGGAGGGCATACTATAGTATGTCGTTTTTCACGATTTCGGAGGATTTAAAAAAAAGGTGAAAATCACGCAAAAGCGAAAGGCTATAGTCCATGGTGTCGGAGGGCATACTATAGTATGTCGTTTTTCACGATTTCGGAGGATTTGAAAAAAAGGTGAAAATCACGCAAAAGCGAAAGGCTATAGTCCATGGTGTCGGAGGGCATACTATAGTATGTCGTTTTTCACGATTTCGGAGGATTTAAAAAAAAGGTGAAAATCACGCAAAAGCGAAAGGCTATAGTCCATGGTGTCGGAGGGCATACTATAGTATGTCGTTTTTCACGATTTCGGAGGATTTGAAAAAAAGGTGAAAATCACGCAAAAGCGAAAGGCTATAGTCCATGGTGTCGGAGGGCATACTATAGTATGTCGTTTTTCACGATTTCGGAGGATTTGAAAAAAAGGTGAAAATCACGCAAAAGCGAAAGGCTATAGTCCATGGTGTCGGAGGGCATACTATAGTATGTCGTTTTTCACGATTTCGGAGGATTTTAAAAAAAAGGTGAAAATCACGCAAAAGCGAAAGGCTATAGTCCATGGTGTCGGAGGGCATACTATAGTATGTCGTTTTTCACGATTTCGGAGGATTTGAAAAAAAGGTGAAAATCACGCAAAAGCGAAAGGCTATAGTCCATGGTGTCGGAGGGCATACTATAGTATGTCGTTTTTCACGATTTCAGAGGATTTGAAAAAAAGGTGAAAATCACGCAAAAGCGAAAGGCTATAGTCCATGGTGTCGGAGGGCATACTATAGTATGTCGTTTTTCACGATTTCGGAGGATTAAAAAAAAAGGTGAAAATCACGCAAAAGCGAAAGGCTATAGTCCATGGTGTCGGAGGGCATACTATAGTATGTCGTTTTTCACGATTTCGGAGGATTTGAAGAAAAGGTGAAAATCACGCAAAAGCGAAAGGCTATAGTCCATGGTGTCGGAGGGCATACTATAGTATGTCGTTTTTCACGATTTCGGAGGATTTGAAAAAAAGGTGAAAATCACGCAAAAGCGAAAGGCTATAGTCCATGGTGTCGGAGGGCATACTATAGTATGTCGTTTTTCACGATTTTGGAGGATTTGAAAAAAAGGTGAAAATCACGCAAAAGCGAAAGGCTATAGTCCATGGTGTCGGAGGGCATACTATAGTATGTCGTTTTTCACGATTTCGGAGGATTTTAAAAAAAAAGGTGAAAATCACGCAAAAGCGAAAGGCTATAGTCCATGGTGTCGGAGGGCATACTATAGTATGTCGTTTTTCACGATTTCGGAGGATTTGAAAAAAAGGTGAAAATCACGCAAAAGCGAAAGGCTATAGTCCATGGTGTCGGAGGGCATACTATAGTATGTCGTTTTTCACGATTTCGGAGGATTTGAAAAAAAGGTGAAAATCACGCAAAAGCGAAAGGCTATAGTCCATGGTGTCGGAGGGCATACTATAGTATGTCGTTTTTCACGATTTTGGAGGATTTGAAAAAAAGGTGAAAATCACGCAAAAGCGAAAGGCTATAGTCCATGGTGTCGGAGGGCATACTATAGTATGTCGTTTTTCACGATTTCGGAGGATTTTAAAAAAAAGGTGAAAATCACGCAAAAGCGAAAGGCTATAGTCCATGGTGTCGGAGGGCATACTATAGTATGTCGTTTTTCACGATTTCGGAGGATTAAAAAAAAAGGTGAAAATCACGCAAAAGCGAAAGGCTATAGTCCATGGTGTCGGAGGGCATACTATAGTATGTCGTTTTTCACGATTTCGGAGGATTTGAAGAAAAGGTGAAAATCACGCAAAAGCGAAAGGCTATAGTCCATGGTGTCGGAGGGCATACTATAGTATGTCGTTTTTCACGATTTCGGAGGATTTGAAAAAAAGGTGAAAATCACGCAAAAGCGAAAGGCTATAGTCCATGGTGTCGGAGGGCATACTATAGTATGTCGTTTTTCACGATTTTGGAGGATTTGAAAAAAAGGTGAAAATCACGCAAAAGCGAAAGGCTATAGTCCATGGTGTCGGAGGGCATACTATAGTATGTCGTTTTTCACGATTTCGGAGGATTTTTAAAAAAAAGGTGAAAATCACGCAAAAGCGAAAGGCTATAGTCCATGGTGTCGGAGGGCATACTATAGTATGTCGTTTTTCACGATTTCGGAGTATTTTAAAAAAAGGTGAAAATCACGCAAAAGCGAAAGGCTATAGTCCATGGTGTCGGAGGGCATACTATAGTATGTCGTTTTTCACGATTTCGGAGGATTTGAAAAAAAGGTGAAAATCACGCAAAAGCGAAAGGTTATAGTCCATGGTGTCGGAGGGCATACTATAGTATGTCGTTTTTCACGATTTCGGAGGATTTTAAAAAAAAGGTGAAAATCACGCAAAAGCGAAAGGCTATAGTCTATGGTGTCGGAGGGCATACTATAGTATGTCGTTTTTCACGATTTCGGAGGATTAAAAAAAAAGGTGAAAATCACGCAAAAGCGAAAGGCTATAGTCCATGGTGTCGGAGGGCATACTATAGTATGTCGTTTTTCACGATTTCGGAGGATTTGAAGAAAAGGTGAAAATCCCGCAAAAGCGAAAGGCTATAGTCCATGGTGTCGGAGGGCATACTATAGTATGTCGTTTTTCACGATTTCGGAGGATTTGAAGAAAAGGTGAAAATCACGCAAAAGCGAAAGGCTATAGTCCATGGTGTCGGAGGGCATACTATAGTATGTCGTTTTTCACGATTTCGGAGGATTTGAAAAAAAGGTGAAAATCACGCAAAAGCGAAAGGCTATAGTCCATGGTGTCGGAGGGCATACTATAGTATGTCGTTTTTCACGATTTTGGAGGATTTGAAAAAAAGGTGAAAATCACGCAAAAGCGAAAGGCTATAGTCCATGGTGTCGGAGGGCATACTATAGTATGTCGTTTTTCACGATTTCGGAGGATTTTTAAAAAAAAAGGTGAAAATCACGCAAAAGCGAAAGGCTATAGTCCATGGTGTCGGAGGGCATACTATAGTATGTCGTTTTTCACGATTTCGGAGGATTTGAAAAAAGGGGAAAATCACTGAAAAGCGACAGGCTATAGTCCATGGTCTCGGAGCACATGCTACAGGGTGGCATTTTTCACGGTTTCGGAGGATTTGAAAAAAGGGGAAAATCACTGAAAAGCGACAGGCTATAGTCCATGGTCTCGGAGCACATGCTACAGGGTGGCATTTTTCACGATTTGAAAAAAAGGTGAAAATCACTGAAAAGCGACAGGCTATAGTCCATGGTCTCGGAGCACATGCTACAGGGTGGCATTTTTCACGGTTTCGGAGGATTTGAAAAAAGGGGAAAATCACTGAAAAGCGACAGGCTATAGTCCATGGTCTCGGAGCACATGCTACAGGGTGGCATTTTTCACGATTTGAAAAAAAGGTGAAAATCACTGAAAAGCGAAAGGCTATAGTCCATGGTCTCGGAGCACATGGTGTCGGAGGGCATACTATAGTATGTCGTTTTTCACGATTTTGGAGGATTTGAAAAAAAGGTGAAAATCACGCAAAAGCGAAAGGCTATAGTCCATGGTGTCGGAGGGCATACTATAGTATGTCGTTTTTCACGATTTCGGAGGATTTTAAAAAAAAAGGTGAAAATCACGCAAAAGCGAAAGGCTATAGTCCATGGTGTCGGAGGGCATACTATAGTATGTCGTTTTTCACGATTTCGGAGGATTTGAAAAAAAGGTGAAAATCACGCAAAAGCGAAAGGCTATAGTCCATGGTGTCGGAGGGCATACTATAGTATGTCGTTTTTCACGATTTCGGAGGATTTGAAAAAAAGGTGAAAATCACGCAAAAGCGAAAGGCTATAGTCCATGGTGTCGGAGGGCATACTATAGTATGTCGTTTTTCACGATTTTGGAGGATTTGAAAAAAAGGTGAAAATCACGCAAAAGCGAAAGGCTATAGTCCATGGTGTCGGAGGGCATACTATAGTATGTCGTTTTTCACGATTTCGGAGGATTTAAAAAAAAAAGGTGAAAATCACGCAAAAGCGAAAGGCTATAGTCCATGGTGTCGGAGGGCATACTATAGTATGTCGTTTTTCACGATTTCGGAGTATTTAAAAAAAAGGTGAAAATCACGCAAAAGCGAAAGGCTATAGTCCATGGTGTCGGAGGGCATACTATAGTATGTCGTTTTTCACGATTTCGGAGGATTTGAAAAAAAGGTGAAAATCACGCAAAAGCGAAAGGTTATAGTCCATGGTGTCGGAGGGCATACTATAGTATGTCGTTTTTCACGATTTCGGAGGATTTTAAAAAAAAAGGTGAAAATCACGCAAAAGCGAAAGGCTATAGTCCATGGTGTCGGAGGGCATACTATAGTATGTCGTTTTTCACGATTTCGGAGTATTTTAAAAAAAGGTGAAAATCACGCAAAAGCGAAAGGCTATAGTCCATGGTGTCGGAGGGCATACTATAGTATGTCGTTTTTCACGATTTCGGAGGATTAAAAAAAAAGGTGAAAATCACGCAAAAGCGAAAGGCTATAGTCCATGGTGTCGGAGGGCATACTATAGTATGTCGTTTTTCACGATTTCGGAGGATTTGAAGAAAAGGTGAAAATCACGCAAAAGCGAAAGGCTATAGTCCATGGTGTCGGAGGGCATACTATAGTATGTCGTTTTTCACGATTTCGGAGGATTTGAAAAAAAGGTGAAAATCACGCAAAAGCGAAAGGCTATAGTCCATGGTGTCGGAGGGCATACTATAGTATGTCGTTTTTCACGATTTTGGAGGATTTGAAAAAAAGGTGAAAATCACGCAAAAGCGAAAGGCTATAGTCCATGGTGTCGGAGGGCATACTATAGTATGTCGTTTTTCACGATTTCGGAGGATTTTTAAAAAAAAGGTGAAAATCACGCAAAAGCGAAAGGCTATAGTCCATGGTGTCGGAGGGCATACTATAGTATGTCGTTTTTCACGATTTCGGAGTATTTTAAAAAAAGGTGAAAATCACGCAAAAGCGAAAGGCTATAGTCCATGGTGTCGGAGGGCATACTATAGTATGTCGTTTTTCACGATTTCGGAGGATTTGAAAAAAAGGTGAAAATCACGCAAAAGCGAAAGGTTATAGTCCATGGTGTCGGAGGGCATACTATAGTATGTCGTTTTTCACGATTTCGGAGGATTTTAAAAAAAAGGTGAAAATCACGCAAAAGCGAAAGGCTATAGTCCATGGTGTCGGAGGGCATACTATAGTATGTCGTTTTTCACGATTTCGGAGGATTAAAAAAAAAGGTGAAAATCACGCAAAAGCGAAAGGCTATAGTCCATGGTGTCGGAGGGCATACTATAGTATGTCGTTTTTCACGATTTCGGAGGATTTGAAGAAAAGGTGAAAATCCCGCAAAAGCGAAAGGCTATAGTCCATGGTGTCGGAGGGCATACTATAGTATGTCGTTTTTCACGATTTCGGAGGATTTGAAGAAAAGGTGAAAATCACGCAAAAGCGAAAGGCTATAGTCCATGGTGTCGGAGGGCATACTATAGTATGTCGTTTTTCACGATTTCGGAGGATTTGAAAAAAAGGTGAAAATCACGCAAAAGCGAAAGGCTATAGTCCATGGTGTCGGAGGGCATACTATAGTATGTCGTTTTTCACGATTTTGGAGGATTTGAAAAAAAGGTGAAAATCACGCAAAAGCGAAAGGCTATAGTCCATGGTGTCGGAGGGCATACTATAGTATGTCGTTTTTCACGATTTCGGAGGATTTTTTAAAAAAAAGGTGAAAATCACGCAAAAGCGAAAGGCTATAGTCCATGGTGTCGGAGGGCATACTATAGTATGTCGTTTTTCACGATTTCGGAGGATTTGAAAAAAGGGGAAAATCACTGAAAAGCGACAGGCTATAGTCCATGGTCTCGGAGCACATGCTACAGGGTGGCATTTTTCACGGTTTCGGAGGATTTGAAAAAAGGGGAAAATCACTGAAAAGCGACAGGCTATAGTCCATGGTCTCGGAGCACATGCTACAGGGTGGCATTTTTCACGATTTGAAAAAAAGGTGAAAATCACTGAAAAGCGACAGGCTATAGTCCATGGTCTCGGAGCACATGCTACAGGGTGGCATTTTTCACGGTTTCGGAGGATTTGAAAAAAGGGGAAAATCACTGAAAAGCGACAGGCTATAGTCCATGGTCTCGGAGCACATGCTACAGGGTGGCATTTTTCACGATTTGAAAAAAAGGTGAAAATCACTGAAAAGCGAAAGGCTATAGTCCATGGTCTCGGAGCACATGCTAAAGGGTGCCATTTTTCACGGTTTCGGAGGATTTGAAAAAAAGGTGAAAATCACTGAAAAGCGAAAGGCTATAGTCCATGGTCTCATGCTACAGGGTGGCATTTTTCACGGTTTCGGAGGATTTGAAAAAAAGGTGAAAATCACTGAAAAGCGACAGGCTATAGTCCATGGTCTCGGAGCACATGCTACAGGGTGGCATTTTTCACGGTTTCGGAGGATTTGAAAAAAAGGTGAAAAATCACTGAAAAGCGACAGGCTATAGTCCATGGTCTCGGAGCACATGCTACAGGGTGCCATTTTTCACGGTTTCGGAGGATTTGAAAAAAAGGTGAAAATCACTGAAAAGCGACAGGCTATAGTCCATGGTCTCGGAGCACATGCTACAGGGTGGCATTTTTCACGGTTTCGGAGGATTTGAAAAAAAGGTGAAAATCACTGAAAAGCGACAGGCTATAGTCCATGGTCTCGGAGCACATGCTACAGGGTGGAATTTTTCACGGTTTCGGAGGATTTGAAAAAAAGGTGAAAATCACTGAAAAGCGACAGGCTATAGTCCATGGTCTCGGAGCACATGCTACAGGGTGGCATTTTTCACGGTTTCGGAGGATTTGAAAAAAGGGGAAAATCACTGAAAAGCGACAGGCTATAGTCCATGGTATCGGAGCACATGCTACAGGGTGGCATTTTTCACGATTTGAAAAAAAGGTGAAAATTAGAGATGTGACGTTCGTGAACGAGTCGGATCTTTTGAACGGCTCTTTGAAAGGAACGATGGGATCCGGTTCACAGTAGGGAGCCGTTCCTTTTTAGAGGAGGAGGGGGGCAGGGGGGTTTCAACTGGGGGGGGGCACTGGGGAGACACTGGGGAGGCACTGGGGAGTGGGGAGTCCCTAGGGAGGCCCTGGGCAGATATTGGGGAGGTACTGGGGAGGCACTGGGGGGGACACTGGGCAGACAGTTTTTTTTTTTTTTGCCCCCCTTCCCCCCCACACACCCCCCCCATCGGGAACGTCGTTCAAAAGAGCCAGTCTTTTGAACGACTCTTTGAAAGGAACGGATCCCAGAGATCCGGCTCCTTTCAAAGAGCCATAAATCCCATCTCTAGTGAAAATCACTGAAAAGCGACAGGCTATAGTCCATGGTCTCGGAGCACATGCTACAGGGTGGCATTTTTCACGGTTTCGGAGGATTTGAAAAAAGGGGAAAATCACTGAAAAGCGACAGGCTATAGTCCATGGTCTCGGAGCACATGCTACAGGGTGGCATTTTTCACGATTTGAAAAAAAGGTGAAAATCACTGAAAAGCGAAAGGCTATAGTCCATGGTCTCGGAGCACATGCTAAAGGGTGCCATTTTTCACGGTTTCGGAGGATTTGAAAAAAAGGTGAAAATCACTGAAAAGCGACAGGCTATAGTCCATGGTCTCGGAGCACATGCTACAGGGTGGCATTTTTCACGGTTTCGGAGGATTTGAAAAAAAGGTGAAAATCACTGAAAAGCGACAGGCTATAGTCCATGGTCTCGGAGCACATGCTACAGGGTGGCATTTTTCACGGTTTTGGAGGATTTGAAAAAAGGGGAAAATCACTGAAAAGCGACAGGCTATAGTCCATGGTCTCGGAGCACATGCTACAGGGTGGCATTTTTCACGATTTGAAAAAAAGGTGAAAATCACTGAAAAGCGACAGGCTATAGGCCATGGTCTCGGAGCACATGCTACAGGGTGGCATTTTTCACGGTTTCGGAGGATTTGAAAAAAAGGTGAAAATCACTGAAAAGCGACAGGCTATAGTCCATGGTCTCGGAGCACATGCTACAGGGTGCCATTTTTCACGGTTTCGGAGGATTTGAAAAAAGGTGAAAATCACTGAAAAGCGACAGGCTATAGTCCATGGTCTCGGAGCACATGCTACAGGGTGCCATTTTTCATGGTTTCGGAGGATTTGAAAAAAAGGTGAAAATCACTGAAAAGCGACAGGCTATAGTCCATGGTCTCGGAGCACATGCTACAGGGTGGCATTTTTCACGGTTTCGGAGGATTTGAAAAAAAGGTGAAAATCACTGAAAAGCGACAGGCTATAGTCCATGGTCTCGGAGCACATGCTAAAGGGTGCCATTTTTCACGGTTTCGGAGGATTTGAAAAAAAGGTGAAAATCACTGAAAAGCGACAGGCTATAGTCCATGGTCTCGGAGCACATGCTACAGGGTGGCATTTTTCACGGTTTCGGAGGATTTGAAAAAAAGGTGAAAATCACTGAAAAGCGACAGGCTATAGTCCATGGTCTCGGAGCACATGCTACAGGCTGGCATTTTTCACGGTTTTGGAGGATTTGAAAAAAAGGTGAAATTCACTGAAAAGCAACAGGCTATAGTCCATGGTCTCGGAGCACATGCTACAGGGTGGCATTTTTCACGGTTTCGGAGGATTTGAAAAAAAGGTGAAAATCACTGAAAAGCGACAGGCTATAGTCCATGGTCTCGGAGCACATGCTACAGGGTGGCATTTTTCACGGTTTCGGAGGATTTGAAAAAAAGGTGAAAATCACTGAAAAGCGACAGGCTATAGTCCATGGTCTCGGAGCACATGCTACAGGGTGGCATTTTTCACGGTTTCGGAGGATTTGAAAAAAGGGGAAAATCACTGAAAAGCGACAGGCTATAGTCCATGGTCTCGGAGCACATGCTACAGGGTGGCATTTTTCACGGTTTCGGAGGATTTGAAAAAAAGGGGAAAATCACTGAAAAGCGACAGGCTATAGTCCATGGTCTCGGAGCACATGCTAAAGGGTGCCATTTTTCACGGTTTCGGAGGATTTGAAAAAAAGGTGAAAATCACTGAAAAGCGACAGGCTATAGTCCATGGTCTCGGAGCACATGCTACAGGGTGGCATTTTTCACGGTTTCGGAGGATTTGAAAAAAGGGGAAAATCACTGAAAAGCGACAGGCTATAGTCCATGGTCTCGGAGCACATGCTACAGGGTTGCATTTTTCACGGTTTCGGAGGATTTGAAAAAAAGGTGAAAATCACTGAAAAGCGACAGGCTATAGTCCATGGTCTCGGAGCACATGCTACAGGGTGGCATTTTTCACGGTTTCGGAGGATTTGAAAAAAGGGGAAAATCACTGAAAAGCGACAGGCTATAGTCCATGGTCTCGGAGCACATGCTACAGGGTGGCATTTTTCACGGTTTCGGAGGATTTGAAAAAAAGGTGAAAATCATTGAAAAGCGACAGGCTATAGTCCATGGTCTCGGAGCACATGCTACAGGGTGGCATTTTTCACGGTTTCGGAGGATTTGAAAAAAAGGTGAAAATCACTGAAAAGCGACAGGCTATAGTCCATGGTCTCGGAGCACATGCTACAGGGTGCCATTTTTCACGGTTTCGGAGGATTTGAAAAAAAGGTGAAAATCACTGAAAAGCGACAGGCTATATAGTCCATGGTCTCGGAGCACATGCTACAGGGTGGCATTTTTCACGGTTTCGGAGGATTTGAAAAAAAGGTGAAAATCACTGAAAAGCGACAGGCTATAGTCCATGGTCTCGGAGCACATGCTACAGGGTGGAATTTTTCACGGTTTCGGAGGATTCGAAAAAAAGGTGAAAATCACTTAAAAGCGACAGGCTATAGTCCATGGTCTCGGAGCACATGCTACAGGGTGGCATTTTTCACGGTTTCGGAGGATTTGAAAAAAAGGTGAAAATCACTGAAAAGCGACAGGCTATAGTCCATGGTCTCGGAGCACATGCTACAGGGTGGCATTTTTCACGGTTTCGGAGGATTTGAAAAAAAGGTGAAAATCACTGAAAAGCGACAGGCTATAGTCCATGGTCTCGGAGCACATGCTACAGGGTGCCATTTTTCACGGTTTCGGAGGATTTGAAAAAAAGGTGAAAATCACTGAAAAGCGACAGGCTATATAATCCATGGTCTCGGAGCACATGCTACAGGGTGGCATTTTTCACGGTTTCGGAGGATTTGAAAAAAAGGTGAAAATCACTGAAAAGCGACAGGCTATAGTCCATGGTCTCGGAGCACATGCTACAGGGTGGAATTTTTCACGGTTTCGGAGGATTTGAAAAAAAGGTGAAAATCACTGAAAAGCGACAGGCTATAGTCCATGGTCTCGGAGCACATGCTACAGGGTGGCATTTTTCACGGTTTCGGAGGATTTGAAAAAAGGGGAAAATCACTGAAAAGCGACAGGCTATAGTCCATGGTCTCGGAGCACATGCTACAGGGTGGCATTTTTCACGATTTGAAAAAAAGGTGAAAATCACTGAAAAGCGACAGGCTATAGTCCATGGTCTCGGAGCACATGCTACAGGGTGCCATTTTTCACGGTTTCGGAGGATTTGAAAAAAGGGGAAAATCACTGAAAAGCGACAGGCTATAGTCCATGGTCTCGGAGCACATGCTACAGGGTGGAATTTTTCACGGTTTCGGAGGATTTGAAAAAAAGGTGAAATCACTGAAAAGCGACAGGCTATATAGTCCATGGTCTCGGAGCACATGCTACAGGGTGGCATTTTTCACGGTTTCGGAGGATTTGAAAAAAAGGTGAAAATCACTGAAAAGCGACAGGCTATAGTCCATGGTCTCGGAGCACATGCTACAGGGTGGAATTTTTCACGGTTTCGGAGGATTTGAAAAAAAGGTGAAAATCACTGAAAAGCGACAGGCTATAGTCCATGGTCTCGGAGCACATGCTACAGGGTGGCATTTTTCTCGGTTTCGGAGGATTTGAAAAAAGGGGAAAATCACTGAAAAGCGACAGGCTATATAGTCCATGGTCTCGGAGCACATGCTACAGGGTGGCATTTTTCACGGTTTCGGAGGATTTGAAAAAAGGTGAAAATCACTGAAAAGCGACAGGCTATAGTCCATGGTCTCGGAGCACATGCTACAGGGTGCCATTTTTCACGGTTTCGGAGGATTTGAAAAAAAGGTGAAAATCACTGAAAAGCGACAGGCTATAGTCCATGGTCTCGGAGCACATGCTACAGGGTGGCATTTTTCACGGTTTCGGAGGATTTGAAAAAAAGGTGAAAATCACTGAAAAGCGACAGGCTATAGTCCATGGTCTCGGAGCACATGCTACAGGGTGGCATTTTTCACGGTTTCGGAGGATTTGAAAAAAAGGTGAAAATCACTGAAAAGCGACAGGCTATAGTCCATGGTCTCGGAGCACATGCTACAGGGTGCCATTTTTCACGGTTTCGGAGGATTTGAAAAAAAGGTGAAAATCACTGAAAAGCGACAGGCTATAGTCCATGGTCTCGGAGCACATGCTACAGGGTGGCATTTTTCACGGTTTTGGAGGATTTGAAAAAAAGGTGAAATTCACTGAAAAGCAACAGGCTATAGTCCATGGTCTCGGAGCACATGCTACAGGGTGGCATTTTTCACGGTTTCGGAGGATTTGAAAAAAAGGTGAAAATCACTGAAAAGCGACAGGCTATAGTCCATGGTCTCGGAGCACATGCTACAGGGTGGCATTTTTCACGGTTTCGGAGGATTTGAAAAAAAGGTGAAAATCACTGAAAAGCGACAGGCTATAGTCCATGGTCTCGGAGCACATGCTACAGGGTGGCATTTTTCACGGTTTCGGAGGATTTGAAAAAAGGGGAAAATCACTGAAAAGCGACAGGCTATAGTCCATGGTCTCGGAGCACATGCTACAGGGTGGCATTTTTCACGGTTTCGGAGGATTTGAAAAAAAGGGGAAAATCACTGAAAAGCGACAGGCTATAGTCCATGGTCTCGGAGCACATGCTAAAGGGTGCCATTTTTCACGGTTTCGGAGGATTTGAAAAAAAGGTGAAAATCATTGAAAAGCGACAGGCTATAGTCCATGGTCTCGGAGCACATGCTACAGGGTGGCATTTTTCACGGTTTCGGAGGATTTGAAAAAAGGGGAAAATCACTGAAAAGCGACAGGCTATAGTCCATGGTCTCGGAGCACATGCTACAGGGTGGCATTTTTCACGATTTGAAAAAAAGGTGAAAATCACTGAAAAGCGAAAGGCTATAGTCCATGGTCTCGGAGCACATGCTAAAGGGTGCCATTTTTCACGGTTTCGGAGGATTTGAAAAAAAGGTGAAAATCACTGAAAAGCGACAGGCTATAGTCCATGGTCTCGGAGCACATGCTACAGGGTGGCATTTTTCACGGTTTCGGAGGATTTGAAAAAAAGGTGAAAATCACTGAAAAGCGACAGGCTATAGTCCATGGTCTCGGAGCACATGCTACAGGGTGGCATTTTTCACGGTTTTGGAGGATTTGAAAAAAGGGGAAAATCACTGAAAAGCGACAGGCTATAGTCCATGGTCTCGGAGCACATGCTACAGGGTGGCATTTTTCACGATTTGAAAAAAAGGTGAAAATCACTGAAAAGCGACAGGCTATAGGCCATGGTCTCGGAGCACATGCTACAGGGTGGCATTTTTCACGGTTTCGGAGGATTTGAAAAAAAGGTGAAAATCACTGAAAAGCGACAGGCTATAGTCCATGGTCTCGGAGCACATGCTACAGGGTGCCATTTTTCACGGTTTCGGAGGATTTGAAAAAAGGTGAAAATCACTGAAAAGCGACAGGCTATAGTCCATGGTCTCGGAGCACATGCTACAGGGTGCCATTTTTCATGGTTTCGGAGGATTTGAAAAAAAGGTGAAAATCACTGAAAAGCGACAGGCTATAGTCCATGGTCTCGGAGCACATGCTACAGGGTGCCATTTTTCACGGTTTCGGAGGATTTGAAAAAAAGGTGAAAATCACTGAAAAGCGACAGGCTATAGTCCATGGTCTCGGAGCACATGCTACAGGGTGGCATTTTTCACGGTTTCGGAGGATTTGAAAAAAAGGTGAAAATCACTGAAAAGCGACAGGCTATAGTCCATGGTCTCGGAGCACATGCTACAGGCTGGCATTTTTCACGGTTTTGGAGGATTTGAAAAAAAGGTGAAATTCACTGAAAAGCAACAGGCTATAGTCCATGGTCTCGGAGCACATGCTACAGGGTGGCATTTTTCACGGTTTCGGAGGATTTGAAAAAAAGGTGAAAATCACTGAAAAGCGACAGGCTATAGTCCATGGTCTCGGAGCACATGCTACAGGGTGGCATTTTTCACGGTTTCGGAGGATTTGAAAAAAAGGTGAAAATCACTGAAAAGCGACAGGCTATAGTCCATGGTCTCGGAGCACATGCTACAGGGTGGCATTTTTCACGGTTTCGGAGGATTTGAAAAAAGGGGAAAATCACTGAAAAGCGACAGGCTATAGTCCATGGTCTCGGAGCACATGCTACAGGGTGGCATTTTTCACGGTTTCGGAGGATTTGAAAAAAAGGGGAAAATCACTGAAAAGCGACAGGCTATAGTCCATGGTCTCGGAGCACATGCTAAAGGGTGCCATTTTTCACGGTTTCGGAGGATTTGAAAAAAAGGTGAAAATCACTGAAAAGCGACAGGCTATAGTCCATGGTCTCGGAGCACATGCTACAGGGTGGCATTTTTCACGGTTTCGGAGGATTTGAAAAAAGGGGAAAATCACTGAAAAGCGACAGGCTATAGTCCATGGTCTCGGAGCACATGCTACAGGGTTGCATTTTTCACGGTTTCGGAGGATTTGAAAAAAAGGTGAAAATCACTGAAAAGCGACAGGCTATAGTCCATGGTCTCGGAGCACATGCTACAGGGTGGCATTTTTCACGGTTTCGGAGGATTTGAAAAAAGGGGAAAATCACTGAAAAGCGACAGGCTATAGTCCATGGTCTCGGAGCACATGCTACAGGGTGGCATTTTTCACGGTTTCGGAGGATTTGAAAAAAAGGTGAAAATCATTGAAAAGCGACAGGCTATAGTCCATGGTCTCGGAGCACATGCTACAGGGTGGCATTTTTCACGGTTTCGGAGGATTTGAAAAAAAGGTGAAAATCACTGAAAAGCGACAGGCTATAGTCCATGGTCTCGGAGCACATGCTACAGGGTGCCATTTTTCACGGTTTCGGAGGATTTGAAAAAAAGGTGAAAATCACTGAAAAGCGACAGGCTATATAGTCCATGGTCTCGGAGCACATGCTACAGGGTGGCATTTTTCACGGTTTCGGAGGATTTGAAAAAAAGGTGAAAATCACTGAAAAGCGACAGGCTATAGTCCATGGTCTCGGAGCACATGCTACAGGGTGGAATTTTTCACGGTTTCGGAGGATTCGAAAAAAAGGTGAAAATCACTTAAAAGCGACAGGCTATAGTCCATGGTCTCGGAGCACATGCTACAGGGTGGCATTTTTCACGGTTTCGGAGGATTTGAAAAAAAGGTGAAAATCACTGAAAAGCGACAGGCTATAGTCCATGGTCTCGGAGCACATGCTACAGGGTGGCATTTTTCACGGTTTCGGAGGATTTGAAAAAAAGGTGAAAATCACTGAAAAGCGACAGGCTATAGTCCATGGTCTCGGAGCACATGCTACAGGGTGCCATTTTTCACGGTTTCGGAGGATTTGAAAAAAAGGTGAAAATCACTGAAAAGCGACAGGCTATATAATCCATGGTCTCGGAGCACATGCTACAGGGTGGCATTTTTCACGGTTTCGGAGGATTTGAAAAAAAGGTGAAAATCACTGAAAAGCGACAGGCTATAGTCCATGGTCTCGGAGCACATGCTACAGGGTGGAATTTTTCACGGTTTCGGAGGATTTGAAAAAAAGGTGAAAATCACTGAAAAGCGACAGGCTATAGTCCATGGTCTCGGAGCACATGCTACAGGGTGGCATTTTTCACGGTTTCGGAGGATTTGAAAAAAGGGGAAAATCACTGAAAAGCGACAGGCTATAGTCCATGGTCTCGGAGCACATGCTACAGGGTGGCATTTTTCACGATTTGAAAAAAAGGTGAAAATCACTGAAAAGCGACAGGCTATAGTCCATGGTCTCGGAGCACATGCTACAGGGTGCCATTTTTCACGGTTTCGGAGGATTTGAAAAAAGGGGAAAATCACTGAAAAGCGACAGGCTATAGTCCATGGTCTCGGAGCACATGCTACAGGGTGGAATTTTTCACGGTTTCGGAGGATTTGAAAAAAAGGTGAAATCACTGAAAAGCGACAGGCTATATAGTCCATGGTCTCGGAGCACATGCTACAGGGTGGCATTTTTCACGGTTTCGGAGGATTTGAAAAAAAGGTGAAAATCACTGAAAAGCGACAGGCTATAGTCCATGGTCTCGGAGCACATGCTACAGGGTGGAATTTTTCACGGTTTCGGAGGATTTGAAAAAAAGGTGAAAATCACTGAAAAGCGACAGGCTATAGTCCATGGTCTCGGAGCACATGCTACAGGGTGGCATTTTTCTCGGTTTCGGAGGATTTGAAAAAAGGGGAAAATCACTGAAAAGCGACAGGCTATATAGTCCATGGTCTCGGAGCACATGCTACAGGGTGGCATTTTTCACGGTTTCGGAGGATTTGAAAAAAGGTGAAAATCACTGAAAAGCGACAGGCTATAGTCCATGGTCTCGGAGCACATGCTACAGGGTGCCATTTTTCACGGTTTCGGAGGATTTGAAAAAAAGGTGAAAATCACTGAAAAGCGACAGGCTATAGTCCATGGTCTCGGAGCACATGCTACAGGGTGGCATTTTTCACGGTTTCGGAGGATTTGAAAAAAAGGTGAAAATCACTGAAAAGCGACAGGCTATAGTCCATGGTCTCGGAGCACATGCTACAGGGTGGCATTTTTCACGGTTTCGGAGGATTTGAAAAAAAGGTGAAAATCACTGAAAAGCGACAGGCTATAGTCCATGGTCTCGGAGCACATGCTACAGGGTGCCATTTTTCACGGTTTCGGAGGATTTGAAAAAAAGGTGAAAATCACTGAAAAGCGACAGGCTATAGTCCATGGTCTCGGAGCACATGCTACAGGGTGGCATTTTTCACGGTTTTGGAGGATTTGAAAAAAAGGTGAAATTCACTGAAAAGCAACAGGCTATAGTCCATGGTCTC